>NW_027509204.1:1407500-1447500 GCF_051911475.1 Siphateles boraxobius
TGTAGTAGAAGGAATGGGGAAAGATGGAAAAGGGGGATTGATTTTATCGATAGACTTAAATAAAGCTTTTGACAGGGTGGAACATAGCTTTATAGAACAGGCAATGGCGAAATTTGGTTTTGGGGATAGGATGCAAAAGTGGATAAAATTAATATATGAGAATGCTAAAAGTTGTGTAAAAGTTAATGGGATATTAACTGACCCCTTTCCGTTAGAGAGGTCAGTTAGGCAAGGCTGTCCGCTGTCAGCATTATTGTACTCAATAACAGCCGAGCCGCTGGCGATACTTATCAAAAAAGATGAAGAGATAAAAGGTATCCAAATACCAAATGGGGGATTGAGTGTAATACATCAATATGCAGATGACACTATGTTTACGGTTAGGGACATAGAGAACATAAACAAAATAAGGAAACAGATAGAAAAATATGGGAAAGCGTCAGGTGCAAAAATAAATGTGGAAAAATCTGAGATAATGAGTATAGGAGGAGTGATGGTTGAAGGGGCTGATGTTCCATTTAAAATAACGAAAGACTTTATAAAAATTCTAGGGGTAAATATAGGAGAGGATGTAAAAGAGGCAACAGATGCAACATGGTCGGGAGTGCTAAATAAAATCAAACAAGTATTACAGTTTTGGAGACTAAGAGAATTAAGGCTAAGAGGCAAGGTGGTAGTGGTTAATTCTTTATTGTTAACTAAATGTAATTATGTGATGGGAGCAATTGATTTACCTGACTGGGTGTTAAATGGAATAAAAGAGGCTGTGAATACTTTTGTGTGGGGTGGGAAAGGAGTGAAAATATCATCAAAAACATTAATTGCAGATTACAGCGAGGGGGGTTTGAGGTTGATAGATTTAAATGTAAAAAGGAATGCAATAAGAGTTAAAACAATAAAAAAGTATTTATGTGGCAAAATAGAATATGGATGGAAGGGGTATATGAGAAAATATTTAAATGAAGGTGGAGGTTGTGGTGAAGAAGGTGTGTTCATGGTGTTAAAAAAGCCAATGATAGAAAAGCTGCCTTTATTTTATCAAGAAGTGTTTATTGCATGGGCTGAGTTTGTGGTGAATGTAAACTATGAATGTGAAAATATAAACCAAGTACACAATCAGCCAATATTCCTGAACCCAAGAATAAGGAAGGGAGGGAAAATGCTCTACAACAGGCTATTCATGAGAGCGGGGGTAAGGAAAGTAAAAGACTTGGCATACGAATATGTGAAAGGTTTCTTACCGAATAGGGCAATATATGATTGTGTGGTGGGGTGGGATGATGAAATTGAGAAAGCAAAAGTGGATGGTGAATGTGAAAACATTAAAAAAAGCCTGCCTAAAAAATGGGTAGAAGGGATTGAAAGAGAAACTGCCAAAGTGGGATATTGGGGAATGCCTGAAATGTATATTGTGGAAAATGAGGAAAAAAAGTTTTTGCGGGAAATAAATGTGAAAACGATATACAAAATAATGGTGAAAAAGGAAATCAAAATGCCTGCATCAGAGGTGGTGTGGCCAAGAGTTTTTCCTGGCTGAAAGAAAGTGGATGTGATTGATGTTTTCAAGAGTGTTGTTAGAAAGAATGTGTTTACAATGTGGAAATACCTAAGCAATGATGAATTTGAAAGAGCATTTGTAGAAGAAAGTGGATTTATAAGTACAAAAGAAGGGTTAAGTTTAAAATTCTGAGAAGAAATGTGGCTAAGTGGGTTAATTAATTAATTATTATTATTATTATTATTATTATTATTTTTTTTTTTTTATCTTTGGTGTTTTTTTTGGAGTGATGTAATATGGCTTAAATTCTAAGTATATGCTGTAAATGCTAAAAGGATCTAATATGAAATAAGTTTGAGAATATTAGGTATGAAATATGAGTTATGTAAATATTAATTTTGTACTTTTTGACAATAAAAAAAAATAAATTAAAAAAAATCACGCCCGTTCTCATCTGATCTCGGAAGCTAAGCAGGGTCGGGCCTGGTTAGTACTTGGTTGGGAGACCGCCTGGGAATACCAGGTGCATTTCCCTGGTAGCCAGCCCCAAAGTCTTTGTAAAGCTGGCTGCATTGTAGGCGGCTGCATATAGAGATGGTGTACGGTTTTCTGTACATTTGACGGTGTCTCTCTGAAAGTCTTTTCCAATTCACTGCACCTGTTCAATTTCAAAACACAATGAAAGTCACAATTCAGACAATAAATGCACAAATCTTTAACTGCCAAAAGTTTCATGTTAGGGAAATGGAAGAGGGTGAAACCGTTTTAACTGAAAATGCATAACGTTAAATTCTCTTCACATTTACACTTCTCAATACAATCAAATCCCCACTAAACCGAATTAAACAATAAATACAAACATACCTGCCACACACCAACCCTAAAATGTTATCTATATGTTGTCTCGGGCCATTAAATAATGCTCAAAATGGAGATTTGCGTTCGTGCATCTCTTAACTAAAAAAATGTCAAACATTTAAATTAACAAGCAATCAATATAATACTCACATCTGCACACTCTACAAACATTATATTTAAAAAAATCATTAGAATTAATACCTGAATAGAAGGGGAGAAAATCGCTGATGTTTCCCCACAGCGAAGTATGGAATGTAAAAACCCCGCGAATTTACTCCGCCCCGCCCCCGCAAAGTAGAGGTGACGTATTTCCTGTTTGAGAGTGGAGCTCCAATCACCCACAGTCTGCAGCCAGACCCTTCTCTCGCTTTTTTACTTGCCATTTTTGTATTTCCTTGCACCTCAAGTAAAAGTGATGTGTATATATAAAATCTCTTGTTTTCACCACCTTCATTTTACCCCCCTTTCATAATAATTTTGAAATATTACTTTAAGGTGGGCAGCCAACCAGAGGGGATGGGGAGGAGCTGGTCGCCCTTGACCAAATTAAAAAGATAGCCATTATTGTTGAGTAAATGCAAAAAAAATTGTTTTCCCTTCTCAACGCATTAAGACTTTATAAGTTCACCACTTTAACCATAGCCTACTTGTATCAATGTTTATTAGGCATCAATGGAGACTGTATAAGATAGGGCACCCATTATTGTTACTGTATGAATGAATGAATGAATGAATGAATGAGGCAATTATATAGCGCTTTCATATGTACTACTGTACACCCAAAGCGCTTTACAATCATATCAGGGGTTCTCTCCTCAACCAGCACCATCTGTATCTGCTTGGAACCTATAATACTAATTCATTGCTTGCTCACTTCTTGATCTTTCCTCTTTTTCTGAATTTTTCCTATCCATGAATTTTCTCTGCTTTGGATGCACATGATTGACCCTGTGACTGTTAACAATGCAGTCCCCATGACGGATATGTGCATATGAAAGAATGATGCCGCAAAAAAAAAAGGGGGGGTGATGTTTCCAATCAGAATTTCTTTCAGATTAAGCAGAATCCAATCAGAATCTTCCAATTGACGTGTTTACATGACGCATTTTTATTATGATAAGCCCTTTATCCAAAACATGTGTCCAATCGCAGCTGTACTGTAAGCAGTTTGGGTTCCTGATGAAGCACTATATTATTATTATTATTATACTGTCTTATTATTTTTGTCTTCTCTAGATGCTACATTGATGAAGTGGCCGGCAACCAGCCGAGGACAGATAGGCACATCTATCAATATCGAAGCTCACAGAGCTGAGAAGATCAAAAAGATAAATTGGGGTTTTTTCTGTTCAGTTTTTTGTCTTTTTTTTGTTCTTGTAATATTTGATTGTTCTTAAGTAAATAAATAATTAAAATGTCTACATCTTGGGCTATTATTTATGTTGCCTAGTAGCTATGGATTTTAATAATTATACTAATATATAGGTAACATATAGCTGCATATATATATGTACATATATGCACGTATATATGCACCTTTATAGGTATATATATGCATGTATATATGCACCTATATAGGTACATATATGCACGTATATATGCACCTATATAGGTACATATATGCACGTATATATGCACCTATATGCACGTATATATGCACGTATATAGGTACATATATGCACGTATATAGGTACATATATGCACCTATATAGGTACTTATATGCATGTGTATATGTGTACATATATGCACGTATATATGTACACATATATGTACATATATGTGCATATATGCACATATAATATAGGAAAACGGCCAATTTTATATATGTCACATATATTAAAATCCTATATCAAAACCTATATTAAAACATGTATTTATATAGGTTCTTTCCATGTGGGCTTTTTTGATTTAAAAAAAAAAAAAAAGTCCCTGAGCTTCTTCAGAAAGCCTTTAAAAGTCTCTGAGATTCTTCAGAAAGCCTGAAAGAGTTTAAGTTTTTTCAAAAATTCTTCTTAGTTTTCTTCATTAGTGGTCTAACCTTTTAAATAGCCCAATGTTGGCAGCAGTTTTCGCTTACGGCCATGCCACCTTGGTCACGCCCGATCTCGTTAGTGGTACGATCCAGGAAGTTTGCTGGCAGTTGGGAGAGAGAGGCTCTCCCATGTGCTCTCTCTTAGTTATTTTTTGTTTTGTTTATTTGAAGTTCTGTTTACTTGTATGTTATTTTTTTTAATCCCCAAGCAGTTTATCTGCTTGGAGGAAATCTTTCTTTTGAATAATGGACAGATTAAATGGTAAAGACCCAGGAACGGCAGGAGGAACACAAACGACGATTGACCAAGATGCAATGGACAAAGGATTGAGAGAGTTTAATGGATTAAACAAGGAGGCTTTTGGGCAGAAAAGTGCTAAGAAGAGAATGGAATATCTGAAAGAGGCAACAGTGGTGATGGATATAATGAACAAAAAAGGAATAAAGGCAGAGGATATTATCAGAGAAGTGACAAGGAATATAGGCAATGGTAAACTACTGGCAGTGAGACCAAAGAATTCTTTGGAATATGAACTTACTTTGACGTGTGCGGATGACTGTGATGATCTGATGGACGGTGTGGAAATTAAAGGACAACTCTGTGTAGTAAGGAGGTTGGAGTTAAAGGAATGTGTGGTTTCTTTTATTCACCTGCCTGCTTATGTGGAGGATGAAACAATCGAGGACAAGTTAAAGCTGTGGGGAGTTACTCCCATAACACAAATAAAGAGGACATTATACCCCGGAACGGACATCGCAGACGGCACAAGGTATGTCAAAATAAGATTTCCAAAGGAGGTAACATCACTGCCATATAGTGCCAAATTTGAAACATCGGAGGGAGAAAGGTATTTCAGGGTAATACATGATGGACAGATTAAACTCTGCCGAATGTGTATGCAACCTGGGCATGTTTTTAAAGACTGTCCTGATTTTAAATGTTATGAATGTGCTGAGCAGGGCCATTTCGCAAAAGATTGTAAAGCGGAAAAGTGCTTGGACTGTAACAAAGTTTATATGAAATGTGACTGTGAAACAGAAAGTGAAGAAGATCAACGCTATGAAGGGACTAAAAGAGGAAATGCGGGTCCTCATAGTCCTCAGAGTGAAGTGGAACAGAACATGAGGAAAGAACAGGATGGTTGAATTCAAAAGACTTTAATAAGGAGTCTGGACAAAAAAATGAGATGGTGAAAGAAGCAGAGGATGGAAGTAAGGAGTCAGAAGAAATGTCATGGTGTAATGAAAACATAGTTGAAATGGAGGAAGAAGATGAGACTACCACAAGGGACAGAGACAATGGTAATAAAGACAATGTTAATATGAAAAAGAGGGGAAAGATAGGCGGGAATGTTTTAAAGTATAAAGCAATACCTAATCTGAAGCTTGTGTTGAGAAAACAAAAGTTAAGGAGAGAAATTTTAAGGAAAAAAAAAAGGTGATTAAGTGGTATAGATGTTTAAATTGTTTGAATATGTACTAGATTTATTTGTTGGTTTGCAGATTATGTAGAAATGTAAATAATTTAATATGTACATGTATACAGTTGCTGAGGAAATTATTTGAGTCTCTGAAAATGGAAAAGGGCTTGTATCTGCTGCATGTTGTTTGTACTTTTAATTGAATGAAAAAAAAGAAAAAAATGATATGGGAATTTGAAAATAGGAAATATGACAATTGCTTTTTTGTTTGTTTAGTGAGGTTGTGTATTTTTGGGAAAAATATATGTTTTTTCTGAAAGTAAAATTTAAAAATGAATGTTATGGGAATGATAAAGGAAGACGTAAATGTAAAATGAAATTAGCTTGTATATAACGCTTTAGTTTGTAAAGATGTTAATTGCATGTTTTCTACATAGAAAATTAAATGTACAAAAAATGTACTTGTTTTAATGTAAAACTTCTGTTTAAAAAAAAAAAAAAAAAAAAAAAAAAAAAGTCACGCCCGATCTTGTCTGATCTCGGAAGCTAAGCAGGGTCGGGCCTGGTTAGTACTTGTATGGGAGACTGCCTGGGAATACCAGGTGCTGTAAGCTTTTTTGATAAAAAAAAAAAAAAAAAGTCACTGAGCTTCTTCAGAAAGCCTTTAAAAGTCTCTGAGATTCTTCAGAAAGCATGAAAGAGTTTGAGTTTTTTCAAAAGTTCTTCTTAGTTTAAAAAAAAAAGAGTCACTGAGTTTCTTCAAAAAGCCTGAACAAGTCTCTGAGATTCTTCAGAAAGCATGAAAGAGTTTGAGTTTTTTCAAAAGTTCTTCTTAGTTTAAAAAAATAGTCCCTGAGCTTCTTCAGAAAGCCTTTTTAAAGTCTCTGAGATTCTTCAGAAAGCCTGAAAGACTTAAAGTTTTTTCAAAAATTCTTCTTAGTTTTCTTCATTAATGGTCTAACCTTTTAAATAGCCCAATTTTGGCAGCAGTTTTCGCTTATGGCCATACCACCTTGGTCACGCCCGATCTCGTCTGATCTCGGAAGCTAAGCAGGGTCGGGCCTGGTTAGTACTTGGATTGGAGACCGCCTGGGAATACCAGATGCTGTAAGCTTTTTTGATTTAAAATAAAAAGAGTCCCTGAGCTTCTTCAGAAAGCCTTTAAAAGTCTCTGAGATTCTTCAGAAAGCATGAAAGATTGAGTTTTCAAAAGTTCTTCTTAGTTTAAAAAAAAGAGTCCCTGAGCATCTTCAGAAAGCCTTTAAAAGTCTCTGAGATTCTTCAGAAAGCCTGAAAGAGTTTGAGTTTTTTCAAAAATTCTTCTTAGTTTTCTTCATTAATGGTCTAACCTTTAAATTGCCCAATTTTGGCAGCAGTTTTAGGAGAAGTGGGGAAGGGAGGTTTGGGCTTAATGGATTTTGAACAAAGAAAAAATAGTTTAAGAGTAAAAATAATGCAAAAGTACTTGAATGAAGAAAACAAAACAGCATGGAAAAAGACGATGGAATATTTTTTAAGTAAATGTGGGAATTTTACACTTGGAGATAATGTACTGTGGATGAGAGTAAAGAAATGGATGACAGAGGAGTTGCCGGATTTTTACAAAGAATTGATGAGCGCCTGGGGTAAATTTTTAACTAATGTACATTTTAACCTAAGAGGTAGAGAGAACATTTTAAATCAGCCTTTATTCTTAAACAATGGCATTTTAAATCAAGGAAAGGAGATATTTTTTAAGAAATGGTAGGAGCTGGGAATCACAAGAGTAAGAGATGTTTTATATGAATTTAAAGATGGATTTTTACCAGTGCAGTATATTGTGGATGTAATGGAGGAGGCAAAGGAGGATTTTAGCAGACAAGAGATAATTAATAAATATAAAATAATCAAAAAGGCAATACCTAAAGACTGGATTAAAAGGATTGAAAGTATGGAAGAGGGGACAAATGGAAAGGAAGTGTATGTGAAGTTGAGAGAAAAATTATATGGTTTTAAAACATGTCCGGTGAAGATGCTTTATGGTTTTTTTAGAGATGGTGTTTTTAAAGAACCAATTGTTAATGAATACTGGGTGCAGAAATTTAAAGATCTAAAAAAAGAGTGTATATGGAGAAACATGGGGGGGGAGATGTGTGGAAACAAAATTGGGATGTTTGGAATATTTTATAAGGCATAAAGTGGTTTTTACTGAGGCTGTTTTAAATAAAATAGGAATGGAACAAAACGCTTTGTGTAAAGTATGCCAAGAAAAGGAAGAGTGGATTTTACATATGTTTTTATATTGTAAAGAACTGGAGGAATTTTTAAAGAAATGTAAATGTTTAATTAAAGAGTTGACTGAGGAGTGGGATGAAAATGGAATGGAATGGAATAGAGTTGTAATGTTTGGTTGGGAAAAGAAGTGTGAAAACAAAAGTTTTATAAATCTGTGTGTAATGTTAATGAAAAGTGCAATATGGGAGAGAAGAACTGTGGCTAAAAAAGAAAAAATTGTGTTGGATGTTTGGACTGTGTTTAAAAGGAAAACTGAATTATTTATGGAAAGACTGTATTTGTATTTTAAAGGTGAAAATATTGTTAATGCTTTTTATGATGTTTTTACCCCAAAAGTTTGTTGTGTTTTAAAAGATTTAATGTGGAAGCTGCCCGGAAGTGAAGGAGTTTTTTAAAAAATATGTATGTAAATGGAAGATATGTGATGTAGAGATGTATGTAGAAGAAAATATGTATTTTTTATTGTATTTTATTGATTGAAATTTCTTAATAAAAAAAATAAAAAATAAATTAAAAAAAAGTCACGCCCGATCTCGTCTGATCTCGGAAGCTAAGCAGGGTCGGGCCTGGTTAGTGCTTGGATGGGAGACCGCATGGGAATACCAGGTGCTGTAAGCTTTTTTGATTTAAAAAAAAAAAAAAAAAGAGTCCCTGAGCTTCAGAAAGCCTTTAAAAGTCTCTGAGATTCTTCAGAAAGCATTAAAGAGTTGAGTTTTTTCAAAAGTTCTTCTTAGTTTAAAAAAAAAGAGTCCCTGAGCTTCTTCAGAAAGCCTTTAAAAGTCTCTGAGATTCTTCAGAAAGCATGAAAGAGTTGAGTTTTTTCAAAAATTCTTCTTAGTTTTCTTCATTAATGGTCTAACCTTTTAAATAGCCCAATTTTGGCAGCAGTTTTCGCTCACGGTCTTACCACCTTGGTCACGCCCGATCTCGTCTGATCTCGGAAGCTAAGCAGGGTCGGGCCTGGTTAGTACTTGGATGGGAGACCACCTGGGGATACCAGGTGCTGTAAGCTTTTTTGATTAAAAAAAAAAAGAGTCCCTGAGCTTCTTCAGAAAGCCTTTAAAAGTCTCTGAGATTCTTCAGAAAGCATGAAAGAGTTGAGTTTTTTCAAAAGTTCTTCTTAGTTTTAAAAAAAAGAGTCACTGAGTTTCTTCAAAAAGCCTGAACAAGTCTCTGAGATTCTTCAGAAAGCATGAAAGTGTTTGAGTTTTTTCAAAAGTTCTTCTTAGTTAAAAAAAAGAGTCACTGAGTTTCTTCAAAAACCCTGAACAAGTCTCTGAGATTCTTCAGAAAGCATGAACGAGTTTGAGTTTTTTCAAAAGTTCTTCTTAGTTTAAAAAAAAAGAGTCCCTGAGCTTCTTCAGAAAGCCTTTAAAAGTCTCTGAGATTCTTCAGAAAGCCTGAAAGGGTTTGAGATTTTTCAAAAATTCTTCTTAGTTTTCTTCATTAATGGTCTAACCTTTTAAATAGCCCAATTTTGGCAGCAGTTTTCGCTTACGGCCATACCACCTTGGTAGCACTAGCGAGCTGAACAGGAAGTCAGTAGATTCATTGCGGGAAAGTCCAGAAAGTTTGTTTGGAGAAATCCTTACTTTTATTTATTTATTATTATTTTTTTTTCTGATTTGGGACTGGAATATAATTTAAGAAATTTATAAGATGGTGTGGGGTTTCTCCCCAAACAGCACGCTGCTGTTTGGGGTGATTCTGGTGGTGAAGTTACACGCGCAAGATGGAGGCAAACAAAGAAAAAGACAAGGGGCCTGTGAGGAGAATGGAAGATAGAAACAAAGAAACAGGTCGAAGTTATGAGAAGAAACTAACAGTGATGGTAGAGATTGTTGGAAATGAAAGAATTACGATGATGGAATTATTGCGGAAAGTAAAAGAAGAGTGTGGTGAAGTCATTGGTTGCAGATACAAAAATCCCAAGGAGTACGAATTGACCATGAAGGAGGAGAAAGGAAAGAAGAAGTTGCTTGATGGAATAAAAATCCGAAGTGGGAGCATACTGGCAAAGGAGATAAATAACTGTGAGACTGTGGTTTCTTTTTTGAACCTACCCACGTACATCACGGACGAGGAGATAATAAAGAAGTTAATAGACTGGGGAGTTACACCGGCGTCTACAGTTAAAAGGAGGATGTGGCCAGGGACTGGAATTGCTGATGGGACGAGGTTCTTGAAAGTCAAGTTTACGGAGAAGGTAAAATCGCTTCCGTACTGGACAAAATTTGAAACAGTGGGTGGAACAGAGCACTTTCGAGTATTGCACGACAGGCAAGTAAAGGTGTGTCGCCTGTGACTACAGCCAGGACACATTGTCAAAGAGTGTCCGAATTTCAAGTGCTACAAGTGCGGTGGACAAGGGCACTATGCACGGGAGTGTAACGAAGGGAACTGCACTGTGTGCTGGAAGAAGAACGACCTGTGTGTGTGTAACAGTGAAGAAGATGACAACGGAGAGGAGGCTGGAGACTCTATTGACCTGTATGGTGAAGTGGGAGAGACCCAAATATCAAGTGGTGAGGATGGAGGTGAGGAGTGGAGCGAGCTGGAAGGCATTCTGGAAGCAGGTGGATCTGGGAAAAGTAGCGGAGAGCAGAATAACGCAAGAGCTGGGATGGATAACGAAATGTCAACCAGCGGTGGTGGGAGAGACAGGAAGGATGAGAGCAAAAGCCAACGTGAAAGAGGACTGAGAAAAGAAGGAGTGTCGGTGGGAGTACAAGGAGGAACAGGAGAAGGAGAAGGGGAAGAAGAGATGATTGTACAGGAGGCTATCTTGGTCGACATAATGGACCAAAGGACAACAGGGACAAAAGAAACGGTCTCAAATGTGCTTAAGAGGAAAAAAGGGGAAGGTGGAGAAGGCAACGCCAAAAAGTAAGACGTTAATCTAATCAAGAGACATATTTATGTTTATGTTATTATTTACTATTATTTTCATAATGAATGAAGTATCAAGCATTGCATGCTTGAACTGTAATGGTTTGAGGGATATGGACAAGTTTAAAAAAGTGATGAGTGTATTGAATGCACAAGTAGTATGTCTGCAAGAGACGCACTGGACAGATGATATAATGGGCGATATAAAGAGGGTTTGGGACAAAGAAATATATGTTAATCATGGCTTGCAAAACGCCCGTGGAGTAGCGGTGTTGATTAGAGAAGGGTGGATGTGCAATATAAAACAAATACAAAATGATGGTGAGGGGAGGGTATTAGGGAGTTATTTAACACTTCAAAATGATAAATATAGACTAGTTAACGTGTATGCTCCAAATGTGGAAATGGAAAGAAAAGAGCTTTTTATGATGTTGAAGCCTTTATGTATTGGGAATTGTATAATGGTGGGTGATTTTAATGTGAAATGTACTAGATTAGACATGGCTAAAAATATGGTGTTTAAAGAAGATACTTCTAGGAAATGTTTAAAAGGTTTAATGCAGAGTAAAGATATGGTAGATGCCTGGAGGGAGGAAAACCCTTTTAAGAGAGAATTTTCAAGGAGGCAAATGGTGATGGGTGAGCTAAAGCAAAGTAGAATAGATCTATGTCTGGTTAAAAGGGACATTTTACAAAATATAAAGAGTGTATGTTATAATTTTACAGTTATAAGTGACCATGCAGTAATGACAGTGAAATTAGGGGTAAACTCAAAAATAAAAGGTGGGGGTACGTGGTGTCTAAATTCTGCCTTATTAAGGGAAGATGCGTACAGAAGAAGAATAGAGAAATGTATTAAAGATGAAATGGAAAACTGCTTATACGAAGAAAATATATGTAAATGGTGGGGTATATTAAAAAAGGAAATAAAAAGAGTAAGTATTAGATACTCTAAACAGAGGAATCACATGAGAAAATGTAAACTAGACAATATGTATAGGTTATTGGAGGAAGAAGCCGGGAAAATTGAAAATAATCCTGAATATAGAAAAGGAACATTATTGTCAGATAAAAGCAGAAATTGAGGTGTGTGAAAAAGAAAAATGTGAAGGTGCAAAAACAAGAAGTAGGGCACAATATGTTTTAGAAGGAGAGAGATGTACAAAATATTTTATGAATTTAGAGAAGAAAAAACAGGGGAGGAAGTTCATTACGGAGTTGGAAAATGGAGAGGGGGGAAAAGTTACGGATTATGTAGAAATAATAGAAAGGGTAGAAGAGTTTTATAGTAATTTATTTAAGAAAGGGAATGTAAAACAAGAGGATATAGATAAGGTATTAGATCATGTAAATGTAAGTCTCAAGGATGGGGATAGGGAGTTGTGTGAGGGAGACATAACTCTAGAAGAGGTAGAAGAGGCAATCAGACAGACAAAGCCAAATAAAAGCCCGGGAGCGGATGGTTTAACACATGAATTTTATCAAACTTTTATGAAAATTTTGGCACCGATATTGGTGAGAATGTATACGGAGATGGAGGACAAAAAAGAAGTGCCAAAATCTATGTGTACAGGGATGATAACGATTCTGTATAAAAATAAAGGGAGTCCACTCAAATTAGAAAATTATAGGCCTCTAAGTCTTTTAAACACAGAGTATAAAATTTTAACAAAGATTTTAGCAAATAGACTAAAGAAAGTAATAGGGACCATAATAGCACCAAATCAGGCCTATAGCATCCCAGGGAGAGATATAACCGACACAGTTTGCACAGTAAGGGATGTTGTGTGCAGGATGGGGGAGGATGGGGAAGGCGGAATAATTTTATGTGTAGATCTAAACAAGGCATTCGATAGAGTGGAACACGACTTTTTAGAACAAACAATGAGGAGATTTGGGTTCGGGAATAAAATGCTGGGATGGATAAGTCTGTTATACAGTAAAGCGCAAAGTTGTGTGAAAGTAAATGGAGTTTTAACAGACCCTTTTCCGCTCGAGAGATCAGTGAGACAAGGATGTCCGATGTCTGCATTGCTATACTCAATCTCGGTTGAACCATTAGCGATAATGGTACGAGCTGATAAAAAGATAAGGGGCATTAAAATTCCAAACAGTTGTGAGAGTGTGATACACCAGTATGCGGATGACACGACATTTACGATTAGGGATGTAGAGAGTATAAAAAAGATAATGGGGCACATAGAAATGTATGGGAAAGCGTCAGGAGCAAAAATAAATGTAGAAAAGTCTGAAATAATGAGCATAGGAGGGGTAGACTTGAGAGGGTGTGATATACCTTTTAAAACTACATTGGGTTTTGTTAATATTTTAGGTGTGCAGATTGGAGAAAATGCTAAGAATGCAAGGGATGCCACATGGACAGGGGTTTTAAATAAAATTAAACAGGTACTCCAATTTTGGAAATTAAGGGAAGTTATGTTAAGAGGGAAAGTCATGCTGGTGAACTCTTTGTTGCTTTCCAAATGTAACTATATTTTAGGTGCTGTTGATTTGCCAAAATGGGTAATGAACGAGGTGACTGAAATAACAAATAATTTTATGTGGGGAGGGAAGGGAGTGAAAATAGCAAGGAAAACATTAATCGCGAGCAAAAAAGAAGGAGGATTAGAATTGATTGATTTAGAAGTTAAAAAGAAGGCAATAAGGGTGAAAGTGGTGAAAAAGTATTTATGTGGGAAAGAGGAGTATGGATGGAAGGGTTATATGAAGGAGGTGTTGGACAAATGTAGTGGGTGTGGGGAAGAAGGGCTTTTTATGGAACTAAAAAAGCCAATGTATGACAAAGTGCCGCTGTTTTACCAGGAAGTGCTTAGTGCATGGGCAGACGTTTTGGGAAATATAAAATTTGAATGTGAGAATATAAATCAAGTTTTAAATCAGCCAATTTTTTTAAATCCAAGAATTAAAATGAAAGAGAAAATGTTTTATGACAAGTTGTATATAAAAGCAGGAGTGAGACAAGTAAAAGATCTAGCATACGAGTACATAAGAGGGTTTTTACCTAATAGAGCTATATATGATTGTGTTGTGGGATGGAATGATGATATTGAAATGTCAAAAGTGGACTCGATGTGTGAAAACATCAAAATGAGCTTGCCCAGAGCCTGGACAAAGAGAATTGAAAACGAAACTGTTAAACCTGGGGAGTGGGGATTGCCAGTTTTGTATTTTGAAGGAGGTGATGGGGAAAAATTACTGGGAGGGGTGTCCACTAATATGATGTATAAGTTCATGTTGAAAAAGGAGATAAAAGTACCAGCATCAGAAATTGTGAGGCAGAAAGTGTTCCCTGGTTTAAATGTCAAAGAAATTTGGAAAAATCTGTGTGTGAAATACAATGGACTTGAGTGTGAAAACTTGGACTTTAAGTTAAGACACAACAGAATTTACACGAAAGTGGTACTTCACCAGATAAATAGGAACATAAATAGGGATTGTGATGTGTGTAAATCTGCTTCAGAGACACTGATGCATATCTTTTTAGAGTGCAGGGAACTTGAGGACTTCCATGGAAAGTTAAAAGAAATATTAAAGGAGAACTGGGGGAAAAATGTTGGGCAAGATGAGTGGAAAACACTGTTTTTATTTGGGGATTCTGTGGGTAATAAAGATAAGAAAGTGAATCTTTGTAACTATATATTGAGTCATGCAAGATACGCAGTATGGGCAAGGAGGAACTTAGCTTTTTATGAAGGGAAAAGTGTGGAAATATGTACAATGTTCAAACAGGTGCTGAGGAAAAATGCTTACCTCATGTGGAATTATTTGGAGAAGGATGTTTTTGAAGAATATTTTTTAACGGATTGTGACCATAAATGTGGATGATGGAAATAAAATTAATATCAACTTCTGAGCAATTACCAATGTATTTAATGTAACGTGCTAATTGTTGTAATAATGTATTTTGATTGTGAAATGTAAAATTATTTTGATATTTTTGATAATAAAAAAATAAATAAAAAAAAGGTCACGCCCGATCTCGTCTGATCTCGGAAGCTAAGCAGGGTCGGGCCTGGTTAGTACTTGGATGGGAGACCGCCTGGGAATACCAGGTGCTGTAAGCTTTTTTGATTTAAAAAAAAAAAGAGTCCCTGAGCTTCTTCAGAAAGCCTTTAAAAGTCTCTGAGATTCTTCAGAGAGCATGAAAGAGTTTGAGTTTTTTCAAAAGTTCTTCTTAGTTTAAAAAAAAGACTCACTGAGCTTCTTCAGAAAGCCTTTAAAAGTCTCTGAGTTTCTTCAGAGAGCATGAAAGAGTTTGAGTTTTTTCAAAAGTTCTTCTTAGTTTTCTTCATTAATGGTCTAACCTTTTATATAGCCCAATTTTGGCAGCAGTTTTCGCTTACGGCCATACAACCTTGGTCACGCCCGATCTCGTCTGATCACGGAAGCTAAGCAGGGTCGGGCCTGGTAAGTACTTGGATGGGAGACCGCCTGGGAATACCAGGTGCTGTAAGCTTTTTTGATAAAAAAAAAAAAAAAGAGGCCCTGAGCTTCTTCAGAAAGCCTTTAAAAGTCTCTGAGATTCTTCAGAGAGCATGAAAGAGTTTGAGTTTTTCAAAAGTTCTTCTTAGTTTAAAAAAAAAAGACTCACTGAGCTTCTTCAGAAAGCCTTTAAAAGTCTCTGAGATTCTTCAGAGAGCATGAAAGAGTTTGAGTTTTTTCAAAAGTTCTTCTTAGTTTTCTTCATTAATGGTCTAACCTTTTAAATAGCCCAATTTTGGCAGCAGTTTTCGCTTACGGGCATACCACCTTGGTCACGCCCGATCTCGTCTGATCTCGGAAGCTAAGCAGGGTCAGGCCTGGTTAGTACTTGGATGGGAGACAGCCTGGGAATAACAGGTGCTGTAAGCTTTTTTGATTTAAAAAAAAAAGAGTCCCTGAGCTTCTTCAGAAAGCCTTTAAAAGTCTCTGAGATTCTTCAGAGAGCATGAAAGAGTTTGAGTTTTTTCAAAAGTTCTTCTTAGTTTTCTTCATTAATTGTCTAACCTTTTATATAGCCCAATTTTGGCAGCAGTTTTCGCTTACGGCCATACCACCTTGGTCACCCATAGTGGTACAGTCCAGAGTGTGAGGCGGCAAAGAAAAAGCTAAGCAGTGTTTGTTTAAAAATTATTATTTTCTGGTTATTTTATTTATTTGATTTTTAGTTTTGTAGTTTAAAAATTGTTTTGGAAAGTCAGGTTTAATCCTGATAACTGCCCCCAACAGCTTAAGCTGTTTGGGGGACCTTTTGGTTTTGATTGTCCCATGCTGGAGAAGAACCTTATGGCTGCAAACAAAGAAAAAGAGCAAACAATGATGAGTAAAAGTACCAGCAGGAAGATAGAAGAGAGAGAGAAAATGAAAGGAGAAGACAAAGAGATCCAAAAACAGCAAGAGGCAAGTAAAGCTACAACAGAAGCGCGGAAAGAAAGAGAAGAAAACAACAGAGAAATGCACAGGGATTTGAGAGAGAAATACAGCAAGGAGCTAACTGTGGAGGTGGAGGTTGAAGGAACGGAGAAAATCTCTATGATGGATCTATTGAAGGGAGTAAAGAAGGAGTGTGGAGAGGTGATCGGTTGCAGAGTGAGAGGTGAAAAGATCTATGAATTCACAATGAAGAACAATGAAGCGAAAGAGAAACTAATGGATGGAGTGAGGATACAAGGAGTAATGGTGCATGCCAGGGATATCATCAATAATGATATGGTGGTTTCCTTCATCAACTGGCCGGTGTATTTGGAGGATGAGAAGATACTCTCCAAACTGGAAGAGTGGGGAGTAAAACCAATTTCATCAATTAAACGTCGGGTATGGCCTCGAACGGATACTGTGGATGGAACAAGGTTCCTAAAAGTTCGCTTTACAGAGCAGGTATGTTCGCTTCCATACTCTACAAAATTTGAGACTCTGAGGGGCACAGAATATTTTCGAGTCATTCATGATAGGGAAGTGCGCGTTTGCAGACTTTGTATCAAGCCAGGGCACATATTCAGAGAGTGCCCTGAATTTAAGTGCTTTAAATGTGGCAAGAGTGGACACTATGCCAGAGATTGTGAAGAACAGATGAGAATAGAGAGAGAGCGGATGGATGGACAAGAAGAAAGTGAAAGAAGAAACAATATTCTGACAGAGGAACAAGGTAAGAAGACAACTGATGATGTGGAAATGCAAGGGACGGACGGAGCTGTGGGATGTGAAGAAAGAAACGAAATGGAATGGCGAGATAGAGCTGGAAGTTCCAGTGAAGAGGATGATCGAGAGGAAGGGATGGAACAATCGGGAGAGAGCGAAGGCGAGGAGGAGGAGGAGGAGGTGGAAGAGAGGAAAAGAAAAAACATTGAAGGGGAAAGAAGCGAAGAAGAGGAAAAGAAAGGGACAGTACCACAATTCAGAGAAAGTAAGGCCGGAAAAAAGAGAGATGAAGAAAAAGAAGGACTGAAAGCAAAGATCAAAAGACTGAGTGCAAAGAGAAAGTCTGAGACGGATGGAGAACAGACTGAACAGACAAAAGAACCACGATCGGGTATGTGATATTTGTTTAAATGTTTTATCTCATTATATATGTTTTCTGGTTTGCTCTCATGGTCACTGTAACATCAATAAATGTAAACGGGTTAAGAGATAAAATGAAGATGAAAGAATTACTATTTACATTTAGGAGCGATATTATTTGTATACAAGAAACAAATTGGGAAGAGGATAAGGTAAGGGAGATGAGAGAAGAGTGGAGGGGGGACATATATTACAATAACGGAGCTAGGAATGCAAGAGGTGTGGCAATATTAATTAAAAAGGATAGGCTAGAAAATATAAAAGAAGTATACAAAGATAAGAGGGGAAGGATTTTGATTGTCGAATTTAGGTATAGAGATATAGACTTTAGATTAATAAATATATATGTTCCAAATATAGAATTAGACAGGAGGGAAACTATAGAAGAGTTAAAAGGGTTAGTTGTTGGAAAATGTATTATAGTGGGAGACTTCAATATAAAATGCAGTAGATTAGATGTTGGTAAGGGAGTAAAATTTAGATGGGAGAAGTCGAGGGGAATGTTGATGGAGGTAATAAGGGACAAGGGATTAATAGATGTGTGGAGATATGAAAATCCAGAAAAAAGAGAATTCACTAGGAAACAGTTAAGGGAAGGGATATTGAAAGATTTAGTGTTAGCAAAGGAAGAAATAATTAGGTATATAGACGGGATAAGGCATCAAGAAAATAGTTTAAGTGATCACGATGGTGTCAGGTTCAAAATCAAGATAGGGAATGAGGAGGTAGGAGGAGGGATGTGGATATTGAATGCGGGATATATAGAGGAGGGAGAATATGAAATGCAGATGAAGGATTTATTAAATAGGGAAAACGAGAAGATAGATGAGTATAAAAGGAATGGCGAAGCAGATGATAGAATAGGAGAGAGATGGGAGCTAATTAAGGACCAAATCAAATCAATAAGCATAAAATATAGCATGAAAAGAAGGAGGAAAAAGATAAAGGAAGAAAGGGTGTTGAAAGAAAAATTAAGAGAAGAGTTAGATAAAGCAGAAGATGAAGAAGGATATAGTATGGAAAAATATATAGAGATTAAAACAGCACTAGAGAAATATGAGAGAGAGAAATGTAGAGGAGCGATTTTAAGGAGCAAAGCAAAATATGTATTAGAAGGTGAAAAATGTACAGGGTATTTTTTGGGTCTTGAGAAAAGGAGACAAAGTAAAACATACATTAACGAAATAAATACAAAAGAGGGTAAGGCAACAAAAGATTATGTAGAGATTTTGGAGAGAGTGCAGGGATTTTATGAAGAGTTATATAAAAGAGGTGGAGTAGATGAGAAAAGTGTAGATGACGTGCTAGAGAGCGTAGAGAATGTTCTAAGTAAGGAAGATGGAGACTGGTGTGATAGGGGAATAGAAGAGGCAGAAGTGTTAGAGGCAATAGGGGGGTTAAGGAGCGGAAAAAGTCCGGGAAGTGATGGGATAGGTATAGAGTGGTATAAAGTATATAAGGAAGAGGTAGCACCAATATTAGTAGAAGTATTCAGAGGGATAGAAAGAACAGGGATAGTGCAAAATAGGATGGTAGAGGGAGTGGTAGCCTTAGTTTATAAGAAAGGGAATATGTTAGATATAGGGAATTACAGACCAATCAGTTTGCTAAATGTTGACTACAAGATATTAACTAAGGTTTTGGCTAACAGAGTGAAAAGAGTGATTGGAGATATAGTGCAACCAACACAGAGTTATAGCATACCAGGCAGGGATATAGCGGACACGATAGCGACAGTAAGAGATGTGATAGAGTATTTGAAACGAGATAGGAAAGGAGGAATAGTAATAGGGATAGATTGGAACAGAGCATTTGATAGGGTAGAACATGAATACCTATTCAGAGTATTAGAAAAGTTTGGATTTGGGGTAAAAATGGTGGGATGGGTGAGGAAACTATATGAGAGGGCAAAGAGCTGTGTAAAGATAAATGGAGTGTTAACAGATAAGTTTGAGGTGGGGAGGTCCGTGAGACAGGGATGTCCCCTGTCTGCATTACTGTATGCCATCTCAGTAGAGCCTCTAGCCACATTAATTAAGAGAGATGAAAGGATAGTTGGGATTGATTTGCCGTATGGAGGAAAATGTATTATAAATCAATATGCGGATGACACCACAATCACAGTGAGGGAAGGAGATAGTTTAAAAAGAGTTCTAGAGATAGTAGAGAAGTATGGGAAGGCATCAGGGGCAAAAATAAATAGGGAGAAATCAGAGTTAATGTACATAGGAGAGGTTGGGAGAGTAGAGGTAGGGGTAAAAGTAGAGGAAAAATATATGAAAGTATTGGGAGTATATTTAGGGGTAGAAAGCAAAGAGGCAAGAGATGTAACTTGGACCGGGGTGATTAACAAAATAAGAACAGTATGCGCAGCATGGAAAGGGAGGAAATTAAAATTAAATGGGAAAGTAATTGTAGAAAATGATCTGTTGTTATCAGTATGTGTATATGTAATGAGTGTAATTGAAATGCCAGGGTGGGTGATGAATGAGTTGAATAAAATTGTGTGTGATTTTATATGGGAGGGAAAAGGGGTGAAAATAGCACAGAAAACATTGGTGGGAAAGAGATGGGAAGGAGGATTAAACTTGATGGACCTAGAAATAAAAAGAAATGCAATCAGAATAAAAACGGTGATAAAATATATGACAGGTAGATGAGATTACGGGTGGAAGGAATTCTTAAGAAAATATATTGATGATGTAGGAGGAATAGGAGAAAATGGTTGGTACATGGGCTATGACAGGGCAATCTATGACAGGAGGAATACCAGAAATATATAGGGAGGTATTAGAGGCATGGAGGCAGTTTCTACCTAAGATAGAGTATGAGTGTGAAGATATACATATGATTAAAAATCTACCCCTGTTTCTAAATGAAAAGTTTAAACATAAAAATAAAACGTTATATGAACCTAGATTTATAGAAGGAGGCATAAAACAGGTAAAAGACATTATATATGAAGTCATTCCAGGATTCCTCAGAAGCAACTGCATTTATGACTCTGTGTGTGATTTGGAAGGAATGGAGAACAGAGAGAAAGTGAACAAAATATATGAAAAGATTAAATCAAGTATACCCACACAATGGACAAATATGATTGAAAATGAATGTATATCCAAAAGAGAACAATGTATGCCAGAGATGTATATACTGTAGATGATGATGAAAAGAAATATCAAATCAAAACCTTGAGTGTTAAAAATGTATATAGGAGGCTAATTGCTGATGTCAGAAAAGAGCCAACAGCAGAGAAAGTGTGGAAATGGGGATATTTGATAATTTGGAAGTGGAAAAAATATGGTCGAATCTAAATGTAAAATATAACAGTATAAAGTGTGAAAATAATGATTTTTTGATAAGACATAACAGAATCTACACAAATGTGGTGTTAAATAAAATTAACAATGAGGTAAATGTGATGTGTGACGTGTGTAATAATGGCCATGAGAGTTTTTTACATTATTTTTTGAGATGTGAGGCGTTGGTTGATTTTTTTGACTATCTTAGAAAATTGTTATTAGAAAACTGGGGTGTGGAAGTCGAATCAGAAGAGGAATGGGATAAAATGTTTTTGTTTGGGATCTTAGAGAAAAAGAAAATGGACAATTGCCTAATCAATTTTGTTTTAAGTCATGCCAGACTGGCAGTAGTTCTGAGAAGAAACTACGCACATTTTGATGGGAGGAAGGTTAAAATTAAAGATTTATTTAAATCAATAACAAAAAGAGATGTTGAGTTGATTTGTAAATATGGTGAGAAAGAGGTGAAAGAGTTTTTTTGTAAATACAAGCAAGCTAATATATCAAGAGCCAGGGGAAGACATATGTTTCAACTGGTAAAAATGAAAAGTATTTGGTTGAGATTTGTTGTTGCAAACTGTGTAAATAGCAACATAATAGTGTGAATTTTTATTTTTTCCTTTCCATTTTTTTTGTTCATGGGATATATAAAAGAAATGAGATGTGTGTATATAAATCTGATGAAATAATGTAATTGAGAAATATGTGAATTGTAAGGAAAAAAAAAAAGATTAAAAAAAAAAAAGGTCACGCCCGATCTCGCCTGATCTCGGAAGCTAAGCAGGGTCGGGCCTGGTTAGTACTTGGATGGGAGACCGCCTGGGAATACCAGGTGCTGTAAGCTTTTTTGACAAAAAAAAAAAAAAAAAAAGAGTCCCTGAGCTTCTTCAGAAAGCCTTTAAAAGTCTCTGAGATTCTTCAGAGAGCATGAAAGAGTTTGAGTTTTTTCAAAAGTTCTTCTTAGTTTTCTTCATTAATGGTCTAACCTTTTAAATAGCCGAATTTTGGCAGCAGTTTTCGCTTACGGCCATACCACCTTGGTCACGCCCGATCTCGTCTGATCTCGGAAGCTAAGCAGGGTCGGGCCTGGTTAGTACTTGGATGGGAGACCGCCTGGGAATACCAGGTGCTGTAAGCTTTTTTGATTAAAAAAAAAAAAAGAGTCCCTAAGCTTCTTCAGAAAGCCTTTTAAAGTCTCTGAGATTCTTCAGAGAGCATGAAAGAGTTTGAGTTTTTTCAAAAGTTCTTCTTAGTTTTCTTCATTAATGGTCTAACCTTTTAAATAGCCCAATTTTGGCAGCAGTTTTCGCTTACGGCCATACCACCTTGGTCGCGCCCGATCTCGTCTGATCTCGGAAGCTAAGCAGGGTCGGGCCTGGTTAGTACTTGGATGGGAGACCGCCTGGGAATACCAGGTGCTGTAAGCTTTTTTGATTTAAACAAAAAAAGAGTCCCTGAGCTTCTTCAGAAAGCCTTTTAAAGTCTCTGAGATTCTTCAGAGAGCATGAAAGAGTTTGAGTTTTTTCAAAAGTTCTTCTTAGTTTTCTTCATTAATGGTCTAACCTTTCAAATAGCCCAATTTTGGCAGCAGTTTTCGCTTACGGCCATACCACCTTGGTCACGCCCGATCTCGTCTGATCTCGGAAGCTAAGCAGGGTCGGGCCTGGTTAGTACTTGGATGGGAGACCGCCTGGGAATACCAGGTGCTGTAAGCTTTTTTGATTTAAAAAAAAAAAAGAGTCCCTGAGCTTCTTCAGAAAGCCTTTTAAAGTCTCTGAGATTCTTCAGAGAGCATGAAAGAGTTTGAGTTTTTTCAAAAGTTCTTCTTAGTTTTCTTCATTAATGGTCTAACCTTTTAAATAGCCCAATTTTGGCAGCAGTTTTCGCTTACGGCCATACCACCTTGGTCACGCCCAATCTCGTCTGATCTCGGAAGCTAAGCAGGGTCGGGCCTGGTTAGTACTTGGATGGGAGACCGCCTGGGAATACCAGGTGCTGTAAGCTTTTTTGATAAAAAAAAAAAAAAAGAGTCCCTGAGCTTCTTCAGAAAGCCTTTAAAAGTCTCTGAGATTCTTCAGAGAGCATGAAAGAGTTTGAGTTTTTTCAAAAGTTCTTCTTAGTTTTCTTCATTAATTGGCTAACCTTTTAAATAGCCCAATTTTGGCAGCAGTTTTCGCTTACGGCCATACCACCTTGGTCACGCCCGATCTCGTTAGTGGTACGATCCAGGAAGTGTGCTGGCAGTTGGGAGAGAGAGGCTCTCCCATGTGCTCTCTCTTAGTTATTTTTTGTTTTGTTTATTTGAAGTTCTGTTTACTTGTATGTTATTTTTTTAATCCCCAAGCAGTTTATCTGCTTGGAGGAAATCTTTCTTTTGAATAATGGACAGATTAAATGGTAAAGACCCAGGAACGGCAGGAGGAACACAAACGACGATTGACCAAGATGCAATGGACAAAGGATTGAGAGAGTTTAACGGATTAAACAAGGAGGCTTTTGGGCAGAAAAGTGCTAAGAAGAGAATGGAATATCTGAAAGAGGCAACCGTGGTGATGGATATAATGAACAAAAAAGGAATAAAGGCAGAGGATATCATCAGAGAAGTGACAAGGAATATAGGCAATGGTAAACTACTGGCAGTGAGACCAAAGAATTCTTTGGAATATGAACTTACTTTGACGTGTGCGGATGACTGTGATGATCTGATGGACGGTGTGGAAATTAAAGGACAACTCTGTGTAGTAAGGAGGTTGGAGTTAAAGGAATGTGTGGTTTCTTTTATTCACCTGCCTGCTTATGTGGAGGATGAAACAATCGAGGACAAGTTAAAGCTGTGGGGAGTTACTCCCATAACACAAATAAAGAGGAGATTATACCCCGGAACGGACTTCGCAGACGGCACAAGGTATGTCAAAATAAGATTTCCAAAGGAGGTAACATCACTGCCATATAGTGCCAAATTTGAAACATCGGAGGGAGAAAGGTATTTCAGGGTAATACATGATGGACAGATTAAACTCTGCCGAATGTGTATGCAACCTGGGCATGTTTTTAAAGACTGTCCTAATTTTAAATGTTATGAATGTGCTGAGCAGGGCCATTTCGCAAAAGATTGTAAAGCGGAAAAGTGCTTGGACTGTAACAAAGTTTATATGAAATGTGACTGTGAAACAGAAAGTGAAGAAGATCAACCCTCTGAAGGGACTAAAAGAGGAAATGCGGGTCCTCATAGTCCTCAGAGTGAAGTGGAACAGAACATGAGGAAAGAACAGGATGGGTTGAATTCAAAAGACTTTAATAAGGAGTCTGGACAAAAAAATGAGATGGTGAAAGAAGCAGAGGATGGAAGTAAGGAGTCAGAAGAAATGTCATGGTGTGATGAAAACATAGTTGAAATGGAGGAAGAAGATGAGACTACCACAAGGGACAGAGACAATGGTAATAAAGACAATGTTAATATGAAAAAGAGGGGAAAGATAGGCGGGCATGTTTTAAAGTATAAAGCAATACCTAATCTGAAGCTTGTGTTGAGAAAACAAAAGTTAAGGAGACAAATTTTAAGGAAAAAAAAAGGTGATTAAGTGGTATAGATGTTTAAATTGTTTGAATATGTACTAGATTTATTTGTTGGTTTGCAGATTATGTAGAAATGTAAATAATTTAATATGTACATGTATACAGTTGCTGAGGAAATTATTTGAGTCTCTGAAAATGGAAAAGGGCTTGTATCTGCTGCATGTTGTTTGTACTTTTAATTGAATGAAAAAAAAGAAAAAAATGATATGGGAATTTGAAAATAGGAAATATGACAATTGCTTTTTTGTTTGTTTAGTGAGGTTGTGTATTTTTGGGAAAAATATATGTTTTTTCTGAAAGTAAAATTTAAAAATGAATGTTAAGGGAATGATAAAGGAAGACGTAAATGTAAAATGAAATTAGCTTGTATATAACGCTTTAGTTTGTAAAGATGTTAATTGCATGTTTTCTACATAGAAAATTAAATGTACAAAAAATGTACTTGTTTTAATGTAAAACTTCTGGTTTTAATAAAAAAATTTAAAAAAAAGTCACGCCCGATCTCGTCTGATCTCGGAAGCTAAGCAGGGTCGGGCCTGGTTAGTACTTGGATGGGAGACCGCCTGGGAATACCAGGTGCTGTAAGCTTTTTAGATTTAAACAAAAAAAGAGTCCCTGAGCTTCTTCAGAAAACCTTTAAAAGTCTCTGAGATTCTTCAGAGAGCATGAAAGAGTTTGAGTTTTTTCAAAAGTTCTTCTTAGTTTTCTTCATTAATGGTCTAACCTTTTAAATAGCCCAATTTTGGCAGCAGTTTTCGCTTACGGCCATACCACCTTGAGGGCGCCCTAGTGGAAGCAGGAAGTGGTACAGCTAGCAGAGTGAGAGCAAACAAAGAGAACTGTGAGTTTGAGAACTATAAACTGAAGCCGTGATTTGATTATAACCTTTTCAAAAAAGGGGAACTTGTGTGCAGTGGAGCTATTTACTCCCCAAACAGCGCTTGCTGTTTGGGGATAAATACTTTAAGTACGGAGATGGTGACAGCGCTGGATGACAAAATGGAGGTGGGAAGAGGCCTGCAAAGAAAGAGCTTGAGAGAAAAAAAATGAAGAACTGGATCAAAGAGGAAGGAATTATGAAAAGAAGCTCACAGTGCTAGTGGAAATAGAAGGAGAAGAAAGAATAACAATGATGGAGTTGTTGAAGAAAGTGAGAGAAGAATGCGGAGTGGTGATTGGGTGTAGATACAAAACACCAAAAGAATACGAGTTGACAATGGAAGAGGAAAAAGGAAAGGAAAAGTTACTTGACGGATTGAGGATAAAGAAAAGTAGAGTGATGGCGAAAGAGGTGGACTGTTTGGAGATGGTGGTCTCGTTCCTGGGTCTGCCAACATACATTCAGGATGAGGAGATTCTGAGTAAGCTTTCGGAATGGGGAGTCAAAGCAGTCTCAAGAGTGAAGAGGAGAATGTGGCCGGGAACTGAAATCGCCGACGGGACAAGGTTTTTAAAAGTAAAGTTCAATGAGGAGGTAAAGTCACTGCCGTATTCCACAAAGTTTGAGACATTAGGAGGGGTGGAGCATTTTAGGGTAATACACGACAGGCAGGTTAAAGTCTGCCGTTTGTGTATTCAGCCAGGGCATATTGTCAGAGACTGCCCTGGCTTCAGATGTTACAAATGCGACAAGCAGGGACATTACGCAAGAGAGTGCAAGGAGGTGAATTGCAGTATGTGTAATATGCGACCTGGGCTGTGTGTGTGTGAAACGCCGGCGGAGATGGATGAGGAGTCAGATCTGTACGAGGTGGACGAGGAGGTGGAGAGCGAAGGAGAGGAAGGTGCAGCGATTGGAGAAGAAGAGAGAACAGGCTCATGGAGTGGAAAAGGGAAAATTGGGGAGTGGAGAGCGACCGAGAGCGTGAGCAGTCAAGAGGAGGAGGCTCCAGGGCAGAGGCGGAGAGAGAGAGAGAGAAAAAAGAAAGAGAGGGAAGAGGTACCTGGTAAGGAGATGGCAACGAATGACGTGGAGTGTGAAGATGGAGAAGGGGAGACAGCAAAAGGCGAAGGCGAGAGCCAGGAGGGTGATAAAACGAAAAGGCAAGGAGAAAAACCGCGGACGGAAGGAGGTGGAGGAAAGAATGAGGTGCCAGAGAGTCTTGCTAAAGCCGATGAGGAGGAAATGGACACAAGTGAAGGGCAAAGAGTGCAGAAGAAAAGAAAGAAGAAAGAAAGGGTGGAGCAAAATGCAGAAAGTAAGTGCTTGGATGGATCAAAATGAGTGTTAATGTTTTAAAAGCCATATTTTTTGCTATGTGGGGAATTATGAACATTGCTTGTCTGAACAGCAATGGACTACGAGATGGAAATAAGTTGGAGAGTGTGAAGAGAGTACTTAAAGGTGATATACTCTGTCTACAAGAGACACACTGGTCTGATGACATAATGGAAAAGATAAAAAAGAGATGGCAAGGTGATGTTTTTGTCAATCATGGTAATGCAAAAGCATGTGGTGTGGCAACCCTGATAAAAGAAGGGAGGGTTAATAGTGCGAAGGGAGTATATAAGGATGGTAATGGGAGAATTTTAGTGACTGAATTTGTGTTTCAAAATGAGCTCTTCAGGCTGATAAATATATATGCGCCAAATACAGAAAATGAAAGAAAAGAACTATTCAAAGAAATTAAGCCGTTGTGCAAAGGAAATTGTATAGTTGTTGGGGACTTTAATGTATGGTGCACAAGACTGGACGCTTCATGCAGCGCAAACTTTAAGTCTGATGTTTCCAGAAAATTTTTAACGGAGTGGATGAATAATGAGGACATGGTTGATGTTTGGAGGGAAGAGAATCCCTACAAAAAAGAATTCTCCAGAAGACAAATGGTGATGGGGGTTTTGAAGCAAAGCCGTATAGATTTTTGTTTAACCAAAAGGGAAATGTTAAAATATGTTAAAAATGTTAAATATAAATTTGTAGGGTTGAGTGACCATGCTATGATGATGGTAAAGATGGGTGTAATCAGGGAAGAGAGGGGAGGGGGAATCTGGTGTTTGAATGCTGACTTGCTAAAAGAAGAGGCGTATAAAGAAAACATTCGAAAATGCATAAATTATGAAATGCAAAACTCATTATTTGAAGAAGACATATGTGAGTGGTGGGAAAAAATGAAAGAGAAAATAAAAAAAAGGAGTATTAGATATGCAAAACAAAGGGATTTTATGAGAAGGAGTAAAGTTGAGGCAATGAAAAATGAACTGGAGAGGGAAGCAGAAAAAATAGAAAGAAATCCAGAGCAAGATAAAGAGAGGTTTGTGCGGATAAAAGCAGAGATAGAAGAATATGAAAATGAGAAAAGTAAGGGTGCAATGATAAGGAGTAGAGCGCAGTATGCGTTAGAGGGAGAAAGAAGCACAAAGTTCTTTTTGAACTTAGAAAAGAAAAAACAGAGGAAAAAGCATATAACAGAACTGGAAAACGAAAAAGGTGACAAGATTACTGATTATGTGGAGATAATAAGTGAAGTAGAACAGTTTTACAGGGGACTATTTAAGAAACAAGGGGTAAAACAGGAATGTGTAGAGGAAGTTTTAAATACTGTGAGTGTGAGGCTAAGTGAAGGGGAAAAAAATGAATGTGAAAGAGATATAGGCATCGAAGAAATAAAAGAAGCTATAAAACAGACAAAAATAAATAAAAGCCCAGGCTCGGATGGATTAACGCATGAATTTTATAAGGCCTTTATAGAGAATGTAGCTCCAATACTGTGGAAGGTTTATAGAAGTATGGAAGAGGGAAGGCAAATGCCGGAGTCTATGGGGCTAGGAGTAATCACAATATTATATAAAAATAAAGGGAGTCCAATGAAGCTAGAAAATTATAGACCGTTAACTCTCTTAAATACTGATTATAAAATTCTGACAAAAGTATTGGCAAATAGGATAAAAGAGGTTGTTGGGACATTAGTATCACCAAGCCAAGCTTATAGTATAAAGGGAAGAGACATCACAGACACAATTTGCACAATTAGGGATGTAGTAGAAGGGATGGGGAAAGATCGAAAAGGGGGATTGATTTTATCGATAGACTTAAATAAAGCTTTTGACAGGGTGGAACATAGCTTTATAGAACAGGCAATGGCGAAATTTGGTTTTGGGGATAGGATGCAAAAGTGGATAAAATTAATATATGAGAATGCTAAAAGTTGTGTAAAAGTTAATGGGATATTAACTGACCCCTTTCCGTTAGAGAGGTCAGTTAGGCAAGGCTGTCTGCTGTCAGCATTATTGTACTCAATAACAGCCGAGCCGCTGGCGATACTTATCAAAAAAGATGAAGAGATAAAAGGTATCCAAATACCAAATGGGGGATTGAGTGTAATACATCAATATGCAGATGACACTACGTTTACGGTTAGGGACATAGAGAGCATAAACAAAATAAGGAAACAGATAGAAAAATATGGGAAAGCGTCAGGTGCAAAAATAAATGTGGAAAAATCAGAGATAATGAGTATAGGAGGAGTGATGGTTGAAGGGGCAGATGTTCCATTTAAAATAACGAAAGACTTTATAAAAATTTTAGGGGTAAATATAGGAGAGGATGTAAAAGAGGCAAGAGATGCAACATGGTCGGGAGTGATAAATAAAATCAAACAAGTATTACAGTTTTGGAGACTAAGAGAATTAAGGCTAAGAGGCAAGGTGGTAGTGGTTAATTCTTTATTGTTAACTAAATGTAATTATGTGATGGGAGCAATTGATTTACCTGACTGGGCGTTAAATGGAATAAAAGAGGCTGTGAATACTTTTGTGTGGGGTGGGAAAGGAGTGAAAATATCATCAAAAACATTAATTGCAGATTACAGCGAGGGGGGTTTGAGGTTGATAGATTTAAATGTAAAAAGGAATGCAATAAGAGTTAAAACAATAAAAAAGTATTTATGTGGCAAAATTGAATATGGATGGAAGGGGTATATGAGAAAATATTTAAATGAAGGTGGAGGTTGTGGTGAAGAAGGGTTGTTCATGGTGTTAAAAAAGCCAATGATAGAAAAGCTGCCTTTATTTTATCAAGAAGTGTTTATTGCATGGGCTGAGTTTGTGGTGAATGTAAACTATGAATGTGAAAACATAAACCAAGTACACAATCAGCCAATATTCCTGAACCCAAGAATAAGGAGGGGAGGGAAAATGCTCTACAACAGGCTATTCATGAGAGCGGGGGTAAGGAAAGTAAAAGACTTGGCATACGAATATGTGAAAGGTTTTTTACCGAATAGGGCAATATATGATTGTGTGGTGGGGTGGGATGATGAAATTGAGAAAGCAAAAGTGGATGGTGAATGTGAAAACATTAAAAAAAGCCTGCCTGAAAAGTGGGTAGAAGGGATTGAAAGAGAAACTGCCAAAGTGGGATATTGGGGAATGCCTGAAATGTATATTGTGGAAAATGAGGAAAAAAAGTTTTTGCGGGAAATAAATGTGAAAACGATATACAAAATAATGGTGAAAAAGGAAATCAAAATGCCTGCATCAGAGGCGGTATGGCCTAGAGTTTTTCCTGGCTTGAAAGAAAAGACAATATGGAGAAACTTAAATGTAAAATATAACGGATTGGACTGTGAGAACTTGGACTTCAAACTGAGACACAATAGAATATACACAAAGGTGGTTATTCATCAAATAAACAAAAATGTGAGTAGAGAGTGTGACATGTGCGAGACAGAGCCAGAAACTCTGATGCATATTTTCTTTGAGTGCAAGGAGCTTGAGGAGTTCCATGCAAAAATGAAAAAACTGATAAAAGATGGAATGGGAAAAGAGGTAGAAGGGAGTGGAAAAAACTGTTTTTATTTGGTGAAAATACAAATTATAAGGATAAGAAGGTGAATTTATGGAATTTAATTTTGAGTAATGCAAGGTATGCAATATGGCTGAGGAGGAATATGGCATACTTTGAAAGAAAGAAAGTGGATGTGATTGATGTTTTCAAGAGTGTTGTTAGAAAGAATGTGTTTACAATGTGGAAATACCTAAGCAATGATGAATTTGAAAGAGCATTTGTAGAAGAAAGTGGATTTATAAGTACAAAAGAAGGGTTAAGTTTAAAATTCTGAGAAGAAATGTGGCTAAGTGGGTTAATTAATTAAATTTTTTTATTTATTTATTTATTTTTTTTATTTTTTTATTTTTATCTTTGGTGTTTTTTTTTGGAGTGATGTAATATGGCTTAAATTCAAAGTATATGCTGTAAATGCTAAAAGGATCTAATATGAAATAAGTTTGAGAATATTAGGTATGAAATATGAGTTATGTAAATATTAATTTTGTACTTCTTGATAATAAAAAAAAAAAAAAAAAAAAAAAAAAAAGTCACGTCTGATCTCGGAAGCTAAGCAGGGTCGGGCCTGGTTAGTACTTGGATGGGAGACCGCCTGGGAATACCAGGTGCTGTAAGCTTTTTTGATTTAAAAAAAAAAAAAGAGTCCCTGAGCTTCTTCAGAAAGCCTTTAAAAGTCTCTGAGATTCTTCAGAGAGCATGAAAGAGTTTGAGTTTTTTCAAAAGTTCTTCTTAGTTTTCTTCATTAATGGTCTAACCTTTTAAATAGCCCAATTTTGGCAGCAGTTTTCGCTTACGGCCATACCACCTTGGTCACGCCCGATCTCGTCTGATCTCGGAAGCTAAGCAGGGTCGGGCCTGGTTAGTACTTGGATGGGAGACCGCCTGGGAATACCAGGTGCTGTAAGCTTTTTTGATTTAAAAAAAAAAAAAAAAAAGAGTCCCTGAGCTTCTTCAGAAATCCTTTAAAAGTCTCTGAGATTCTTCAGAGAGCATGAAAGAGTTTGAGTTTTTTCAAAAGTTCTTCTTAGTTTTCTTCATTAATGGTCTAATCTTTTAAATAGCCCAATTTTGGCAGCAGTTTTCGCTTACGGCCATACCACCTTGGTCACGCCCGATCTCGTCTGATCTCGGAAGCTAAGCAGGGTCGGGCCTGGTTAGTACTTGGATGGGAGACCGCCTGGGAATACCAGGTGCTGTAAGCTTTTTTTGATTTAAAAAAAAAAAAAAGAGTCCCTGAGCTTCTTCAGAAAGCCTTTTAAAGTCTCTGAGATTCTTCAGAGAGCATGAAAGAGTTTGAGTTTTTTCAAAAGTTCATCTTAGTTTTCTTCATTAATGGTCTAACCTTTTAAATAGCCCAATTTTGGCAGCAGTTTTCGCTTACGGCCATACCACCTTGGTCACGCCCGATTGGTACGTTCCAGGAAGTGTTTGGTCTCAGTGGGGTGGAAGAGGTTCACCCAAAAGTTTTGTGTTTTGTTTTGCGGTTTTGTGTATGTTAAATAAGTGTTTTTGTTTAAGTTTTTCGTATTAGTTTTTGTATTTGTCCTCCCAACAGCTTAGCTGATTGGGAGGGATTGAGTTTTTTTTTTTGGAGAAATGGACGGACAAACGGCTATGGATAAGGACTTGGCACGAGAAACACGTCGGAGAAAGGAAAATGGACTGGACAAAGGACAACGAGAAAAGGATTACCCTGAAAAGAGAAACAGAAGAAACTAAACGAAGGACGCAACGATTGTGATTGATTTGATGGAGGTACAGGACGGGAAGGCGGAGGATATTATAAAAGCATTGACGGAGAAGGTGGATGTGACGAATATACTAGCGATAAGACCAAAAATGATGAAGGAATATGAAATTACATTTGAGAAAGAGGAAGATATTGAGAAGCTGGATGATGGACTGATAATAAAAGGAAAGATGTGTGAAATTAAAAAATTGAATAATAAGGACTTGGTTGTCTCTTTCATGCATCTGCCTGCTTATCTGGAGGATGACGTAATCCTGCAAAAGCTGGAAGGATGGGGGGTAACTCCCATTTCACAGATTAAAAGAAGATTGTACACAGGCACCAGCATAGAGGATGGAACCAGGTACATGAGAGTACGCTTCCCGAAAGAAGTGCATTCTTTGCCCTACAGCATGAAAGTGGAAACGGAAGAGGGTCCTCAGTATTTCAGAGTGATACATAGCCAGCAGATGAGAACCTGCAGGTTGTGTATGAGCACTGAACATATGATGAAGGACTGTCCGGAATTCAAATGCTTTAAATGCGAGGAAAAGGGCCACTTCGCGAGGGACTGCAAAGCGGAGAGGTGCCTGGGCTGCAAGCTTGTGTTGAGCAGGTGTGAGTGCGACGACGGAGACCAACAACAGGAGGAAGAACTGATGAGCGGGCAGATGCATGAGGCAGACAGAGAAGAGAAGCAACGCGAGGGCATGGAAGGAACGCCAAGAGAGGCGATTGTAAGCGCGGATGTTGAGGGCATAATGGAACGGAGTGGACTAACGATAGACAATGAGGAAACGGAGGAACGAATGGAAGTAACTGGGACTTTGCAAACTGAACTGGAAAAGATAGAGGAGCAAGATCAAGTCACGGAGAAAGAAAAAAGGGACAAAGGAAGTGAAAACATGGACGACGGTGGTACAAAGGGAATAACAAGTAAAAGAAGAAGGACAAGTAAGGTAATTCCAAATTTAGATAAAGCAAGGAAAAAGTTTATTTTGAAAAAAGTGATGAGAAACAGGACTGTGGAGAAAATGTAAAGGAAGGAGAGGAAATGAACTGAAAGAATGAGGATTTTTAATTTTTTTATCTTTTATTTTATTGTGCTGAGTATTGTGACTTTTAATGCAAGAGGGTTAATGAACTGTGTGAAATTTGAAAAAGTGAAGGAAATGTGCAAAGAAGAGGATATAATTTTATTGCAAGAGACAAACTGGAAAGATAATGCAATGGAGGATTTTAAAAGAAAATGGGAAGGGGAATTATTTTTTAATAATAAAGAAGGGAAAGGAGGTGGAGTGGCAGTGTTAATAAGAAAAGACAGAGGTATTAAGGCAAATTTGATATATAAGGACATAAAAGGGAAATGCATGGCTGTAGAAATTAAGATAGAAGAAGAAGATTTTATTTTGATAAACGTACATGCTCCAAATGACCAAATGGAAAAGAAAATGTATTTTAATGATATATCTAGAGTAATGAAAGAATGGAAGAAGGTAATAATTGGGGGAGATTTTAACACTGTTTTTAGTAAAATGGACATGGTGAATGGAATGATTTTTAAGTCGGATGTGGGTAGAAAAGAGTTAAAGTTATTGATGGGAGGAAAAAATATGATGGACGTGTGGAGGGAGAGGAATGAAAAAAAGAAGGAATTTACAAGAAGGCAGCTGGTGGGGAATTTTATGTGTCAAACCAGAATAGATTACTTTTTAAACACCAGGAATTTAGAACATTTTATTGATGGGATTTTTTATAAAGAAACCACTTTAAGTGATCACAAAATGGTATTAATGAGACTAGATTTTAAAAGAGAAAGGAAGGGACCAGGGGTTTGGATTTTAAACACTGATGTCTTATAGGAAGAGCATTTTAAAAAAGGGATAGAAAACATTTTAGATGAAGGAAAAAAAGACTTGATGTACATAGAAGATAAAAGACAATGGTGGGAAAACATGAAATATGAAATTAAGAAATACACAATAAACTACTGTAAGTTGTTACAAAAGGTGAAAAGAACAGAGGAGGAAGAAATAAGAGAAACGCTAAGAAAAGAGTTAAACAAAAATGAAGTAAACGTGCAAAGAGTACTTGAAGTGGAGGACAAATTGAAGAAAATAGAAGAGAAGAAATACAAGGGGGCGATGTTAAGAAGTAAAGCAAAATGTACGGTGCAAGGGGAGAAATGTAACAAATTCTTTTTTAATCTTGAGAAAAGCAAGGGGAGGGCAGAAATAATTAAGGAAATTAAGAATAAAGAAGGACAAGCGGTTTTAAACACAGAAGGGATTTATGGATAAATCTCCATATAAATCTATGGAGAAATTTTTAAAAAAGAAAGAGTACACCCAAGAATGGGACTGGGATTAATGAAAATCATTTATAAGAGAAAAGGAGACAAAACGGAATTGAAGAATTATAGGCCTATCACAATGTTAAACACAGATTTAAAAATTTTAGCCAAAGTTTTAGCAAACAGATTAAAAGAGATAATGCCGGATATAATTGAAACTAACCAGGCTTACGGAGTTAAGGGGAGGGACATTGCGGATATCACAAGCAGTATAAGAGATATAGTGGGATATATAAAAGAAAAAGGAAAGAGCGCATATGTAATAAGTATGGACTTTGAGAAGGCTTTTGACAGAGTGGAACGAGGGTTTTTAATGGGAATTTTAAAACAATTTGGGTTTGGAGAGAATTTTATCAAATGGATTTCAGTTTTATACAGTGATATTTTAACAAAAGTAAAATGTAATGGTTTTTTAACGCAACCTTTTAAAGTTTTAAGATCAATCAGACAAGGATGTCCACTGTCCGCACAGTTATATTCTTTGGTGGCAGAACCTTTAGGGCTTTTAATAAATAGAGACAAAGAGATAAAAGGGATACAATTTGAAGGAAGAAAAGAATTAACTCCAATTTTTCAATATGCAGATGATACGACAGTTGTGGTGGAAAATAGGGAAAGCATAAAAGAAGTGATGAGAAAAATAAAATGTTATTGCGAAGGCTCAGGGGCAAAAATAAATGAGGAAAAAACAATATATATGAAGTTTGGAAGGACAGAGAGTTTAACAGATGTTTTTAAATTTAAGGAAGTACAAGAGATGAAGATTTTAGGGGCAATTGTAGCAAAAAATGAGAAGGAAGCTATTGATAATATGTGGGAAGAGACATTGGGAGAAATGGAAAGAAGATTGATTTTTTGGAGAAATAGATTTTTAAGTTTGAAAGGGAAAATTTTAACTGTAAACAGTTTAATGTTATCAAAGATGTGGTATAAATTGCAAGTAATGTCATTACCAAACTGGGCTTTTAAGAGAATAAAAACGATTGTTTTAGAATATTTATGGGATAAAAAGCCTTCAAGGGTAGCGTATTATACGCTCATAGGAAAACCGGAGGAGGGAGGGATGGGACTGGTGGATGTGGAACTGAAAATGAAAAGCATGAGGGTAAAAGTGGTAAAGAAGTACTTGGATGATAATAATAGAGCTGATTGGAAGGAATTGATGGTATTTTATTTAAATAAATGTGGGAATTTTAACCTGGGGGAAAACACTTTATGGATGAAGATAAAAGCTGGGATGATGGAGGGAATTCCACAATTTTATAAAGAGGTTTTAAATGCTTGGAGGCTTTTTTTGACAGAGGTGGATTTTAATCCAGAAGGGAGGGAAATGATTTTAAATCAACCTTTGTTTTTAAATGACAAAATAAAGATAAATGAGCGTGATATCTATTTTAAGAAATGGATGCAAGCAGGCATTGTAAAAGTGAGGGATATTTTATGGGAGTGGAAGGAGGGATTTTTACCACTACAAGTGATAAAGGATGCGATGGAGGAGGAAAAGGAAGACTATAATGTGATCAGTTTAAAAAAACAATATGAAGATGTTAAAAAAGCAATCCCAGGTCAATGGTTAGAGGAGGTCAACAATAATGATGGAAAAGAAAACAAAATGACGGTGTATCTAAAATGTAAAGACAAGAAGGTGGATTTTAATATGGGAACTGTGAAAATGTTTTATGAGTTTTTTAGAAACAGAGTTTTTAAAAAACCAGGGGCTAATGAGGTTTGGTAAAGGAATTTGAATGGAATTGAAGAAAAAGATGTCTGGAAAAACAGAGCATGGAGTTGGTTAGATGTAGGTTTGGAATGTTTGGATTATTTTATTAGACAAAATGTGATATATACTGAAATGAGATTGTGTATAATGAAAAAAGAAAGTAATGCACAATGTAAAGTATGTAAGAAGGAAGATGAAGGGATTTTACACTTGTTTTTATATTGTGAAAAGCTTAATTTTTTTTTAATGAACTGAAAGATTTTATAAAAGAATTAAGAGGAAAAGAAGTGGTTGGTGAATGGGATACATGTTTTATGTTGGGAATGGCAGAAAAAAATGTAAATAAGAAGCTTGTGAATTTGTGCTTACTACTGGCGAAGAAAGCAATATGGAAAAGAAGGAACATAGCAAAAAACAGAGATGTTGTTTTAGATCTATGGGGGCTTTTTAAACCGATGGTAGATGATTATGTGGAAATATTGTACAATTATTTTAAAATGGAGAGCAAAATGGGGGAATTTTATGGAATTTTTAACAAGGATGTCATGTGTGTTTTTAAACAAAAACACTTTTACTTGCCAAAGTATTGAACAAGATGGAAATGTATAAATATATAATGATGTGTTTTATGTAAAGCAATGATAAAAAATTTAATTAAAAAAAAAAAAAAAAAAAAAAAAGTCACGCCCGATCTCGTCTGATCTCGGAAGCTAAGCAGGGTCGGGCCTGGTTAGTACTTGGATAGGAGACCGCCTGGGAATACCAGGTGCTGTAAGCTTTTTTGATTAAAAAAAAAAAAAAAAATAGAGTCCCTGAGCTTCTTCAGAAAGCCTTTAAAAGTCTCTGAGATTCTTCAGAGAGCATGAAAGAGTTTGAGTTTTTTCAAAAGTTCTTCTTAGTTTAAAAAAAAGACTCACTGAGCTTCTTCAGAAAGCCTTTAAAAGTCTCTGAGATTCTTCAGAGAGCATGAAAGAGTTTGAGTTTTTTCAAAAGTTCTTCTTAGTTTTCTTCATTAATGGTCTAACCTTTTAAATTGCCCAATTTTGGCAGCAGTTTTCGCTTACGGCCATACCACCTTGGTCACGCCCGATCTCGTCTGATTTCGGAAGCTAAGCAGGGTCGGGCCTGGTTAGTACTTGGATGGGAGACCGCCTGGGAATACCAGGTGCTGTAAGCTTTTTTGATTTAAACAAAAAAAGAGTCCCTGAGCTTCTTCAGAAACCCTTTAACTCTCTGGGGTCGAGAAACGCGCCGGCGCGTTTTGCTGTTTTTTTTCCACATAGCAGCAACATAGACTTAAAATACTCCGTCATTTTTGGTCATATAAATAAAATCAACACATGATTATAAACTATAGAGGGTCTTCTTTTTTTGTGTACACTCACATTAACATCAAAACCGTGTGCTTTTGTAAAATGAAGAAAATAAACAGGGTGTGTTTTCTGCCTCTCTGTCTCCGTTAAAAAAAATTTCTGGTGCACGTCTCTAAACTTAAACAAAGCTCAGCGAATACTATTCACACAAGCACGAGCAATATATCTTTATTATCATTTAAGTTTGTACTTTTAAAATATATAATTCAAAACTAAAATAAATATTCTCTGTTTATGTAATCTATTAAAAAAGAGAGAGGTGTCAGCCGATCTCATTATCGTTCTCTTAGCTCATTATTCTGCTAATCTGACACGCCCACGGAGAGCGCGCGGTATTCAGACGCAAATGATCTGAAGCAACACATGCAAAGTGTCAACGCCCCTCATAAACGCGATGACACAACAAATGTAATCATCAGATTAATGTACCCTATTTCTTCTTGCGAGGCTGTGTGAGGAATAATCCTGGGACATTTACCTCAGAACATGTACTGTTTTTTTTTCATTTCGAGGAGCAACGGATCCATCTGATAAGTAAGTTTTTTTTTTATTATTGTTCTAATCGCGATATCATAGTGTATGTAAACCGCAAAAAGACTGTTTAAATATGAATCGCGTCTGTGTGTGAATGAATGAACTGAACAGTTTTTACCAAACCCTATTGCTATACTGAGATGAGTGAAAATCGACTGAAATATGTTGAAATAACGTTAAAATGTCTTTGTATTAGCAACGTATTAAACTGCAAATTAATATGTATGCCCTAATATAGGCTCATAAAAACAAAAAACGACATGCCTATGTTACAGACGAAATATGAAAGACAACATTTCGTCGACTAGTTTTGGATAGATTATTAACTGTTTACTGTAAACTAGACTACTGCCACATTGAATAAGCTTTTGTTCACCAATTTCTGCTCAAATGTTATATATTAGGCTATATTTGTTTTGTCAAAAATAAAGTCATCAACTAGGATGCTATTATAGTCTTTGTTCCAATGTAGGCTTTATTCAAACTAATGAATCCTTAACTTTGAAATATGTATGATAAAATGTATACTTTAGTTTTTACAAAGAAATATGAAATATCCATCTGAGAAGTACGTTTTTTTATTAGTGTTCTAATTGCGATATCATAGTGTATGTAAACTGCAAAAAGACTGTTTAAATATGAATCGCGTCTGTATGTGAATGAATGAACTGAACAGTTTTTACCAAACCCTATTGCTATACTGAGATGAGTGAAAATCGACTGAAATATGTTGAAATAACGTTAAAATGTCTTTGTATTAGCAACGTATTAAACTGCAAATTAATATTTATATGCCCTAATATAGCCTATCATAAAAACAACAAACGATATGCCTATGTTACAGAAGAAATATGAAAGACAACATTTCGTTGACTAGTTTTTGGATAGATTATTAACTGTTTACTGTAGCCTAAACTATAGACTACTGCCACATTGAATAAGCTTTTGTTCACCAATTTCTGCTCAAATGTTAAATACATTAGGCTATGTTTGTTTTGTCAAAAATAAAGTCATCAACTAGGATGCTCTTATAGTGTTTGTTCCAATGTAGGCTTTATTCAAACTAATGAATCCTTAACTTTGAAATATGTATGATAAAATGTATACTTTAGTTTTTACAAAGAAATATTACACTTGAAATATTGTTATTTTAATTGTTGCTGTAATTGAAACCTTTTTAATAAAATAGCAAATAATATATTTACAAGGTAGATGTAAACAAAATCTTAAAAGGTCAATGTAAGCCTTCTCTTCAAATTATTTGTATTGTGTTTTATTAGTGACAAATTTGGGGAGAGGATACATATCCAAAACTTTCTGAAAATACAGTATGAGAATTAACTACACAATTACTAGAAATGTTCACCTTTGATATTATACAATTTGCAAGCAAAAATACAAGTGGAAAAATACTATTTTTTTATAGATGTTTCCAACTGTGAACCAATTTTGTAGTATATATACACATTTCTTTTCTTGTGTCCTTGTATTCTGTCTTGTGGCTCAGTGACACACCTGTGAAAAGCTCATTATGCAGGCTCATTAAGCAGGTCTTTTGTCTTCACAGGTGTGAATCAGACCATTATACATGAGTCACGCCCATTTCGCATATTGCCTTTCCAAACAAAAAGTGTTTTACTAAATTTAAATCAATGTATTGTTTTATGTGAATGATTTGGAAGGATGATTTTCAGATCATTTTGAAGCAAAAATCCTAGGCGAGAACATCCATTAGTCAAAAGTCTTGTGGACACATGTTTAGTATGTGTTTTGTGGCCTTATTTCAGAGACTTTAAGTTTTAGTTTTTTCAATAACCATGCATAAACAATATTCTCTCAAAAATACAAACATGTACATACATCTTGCTAACATATTATGGTAGCCCTGTTTGTGCTATATAGAGTGAATTTACTCCTTTGCCATTAACATGTTTATAAATAACTGAAAAAAGCACAAATGTTAGAGCATGTCAGAACACCTCCAGGACCCCAAAAACACATAGGACCCCAGAGGGTTAAAAGTCTCTGAGATTCTTCAGAGAGCATGAAAGAGTTTGAGTTTTTTCAAAAGTTCTTCTTAGTTTTCTTCATTAATGG
>NW_027509204.1:1452500-1467500 GCF_051911475.1 Siphateles boraxobius
CACGCCCGATCTCGTCTGATCTCGGAAGCTAAGCAGGGTCGGGCCTGGTTAGTGCTTGGATGGGAGACCGCCTGGGAATACCAGGTGCTGTAAGCTTTTTTGATTTAAAAAAAAAATAAAAAAATAAAGAGTCCCTGAGCTTCTTCAGAAAGCCTTTAAAAGTCTCTGAGATTCTTCAGAGAGCATGAAAGAGTTTGAGTTTTTTCAAAAGTTCTTCTTAGTTTAAAAAAAAGACTCACTGAGCTTCTTCAGAAAGCCTTTAAAAGTCTCTGAGATTCTTCAGAGAGCATGAAAGAGTTTGAGTTTTTTCAAAAGTTCTTCTTAGTTTTCTTCATTAATGGTCTAACCTTTTAAATTGCCCAATTTTGGCAGCAGTTTTCGCTTACGGCCATACCACCTTGGTCATGCCCGATCTCGTCTGATCTCGGAAGCTAAGCAGGGTCGGGCCTGGTTAGTACTTGGATGGGAGACCGCCTGGGAATACCAGGTGCTGTAAGCTTCTTTGATTTAAAAAAAAAAAAGAAAAAAAAAAGAGTCCCTGAGCTTCTTCAGAAAGCCTTTAAAAGTCTCTGAGATTCTTCAGAGAGCATGAAAGAGTTTGAGTTTTTTCAAAAGTTCTTCTTAGTTTAAAAAAAAGACTCACTGAGCTTCTTCAGAAAGCCTTTAAAAGTCTCTGAGATTCTTCAGAGAGCATGAAAGAGTTTGAGTTTTTTCAAAAGTTCTTCTTAGTTTAAAAAAAAGAGTCCCTGAGCTTCTTCAGAAAGCCTTTAAAAGTCTCTGAGATTCTTCAGAGAGCATGAAAGAGTTTGAGTTTTTTCAAAAGTTCTTCTTACTTTAAAAAAAAGACTCACTGAGCTTCTTCAGAAAGCCTTTAAAAGTCTCTGAGATTCTTCAGAGAGCATGAAAGAGTTTGAGTTTTTTCAAAAGTTCTTCTTAGTTTTCTTCATTAATGGTCTAACCTTTTAAATTGCCCAATTTTGGCAGCAGTTTTCGCTTACGGCCATACCACCTTGGTCATGCCCGATCTCGTCTGATCTCGGAAGCTAAGCAGGGTCGGGCCTGGTTAGTACTTGGATGGGAGACCGCCTGGGAATACCAGGTGCTGTAAGCTTTTTTGATTTAAAAAAAAAATAAAATAAATAAAGAGTCCCTGAGCTTCATCAGAAAGCCTTTAAAAGTCTCTGAGATTCTTCAGAGAGCATGAAAGAGTTTGAGTTTTTTCAAAAGTTCTTCTTACTTTAAAAAAAAAGACTCACTGAGCTTCTTCAGAAAGCCTTTAAAAGTCTCTGAGATTCTTCAGAGAGCATGAAAGAGTTTGAGTTTTTTCAAAAGTTCTTCTTAGTTTAAAAAAAAGGGTCCCTGAGCTTCTTCAGAAAGCCTTTAAAAGTCTCTGAGATTCTTCAGAGAGCATGAAAGAGTTTGAGTTTTTTCAAAAGTTCTTCTTAGTTTAAAAAAAAGACTCACTGAGCTTCTTCAGAAAGCCTTTAAAAGTCTCTGAGATTCTTCAGAGAGCATGAAAGAGTTTGAGTTTTTTCAAAAGTTCTTCTTAGTTTTCTTCATTAATGGTCTAACCTTTTAAATTGCCCAATTTTGGCAGCAGTTTTCGCTTACGGCCATACCACCTTGGTCACGCCCGATCTGTGATAGTGGTACAGTCCAGGAAGTGATTTGGCAGTTTGAAGTTTGCAGTAGGTGAGACAGGCTCACCATTTTTTCGTTTTTTTATTTTGTTCGCTTTTTCCTTATATATATATATATATTTATTTTTATTTTTTTATTTTGTTTGAGTTTTCCTCCCAGCAGCTTTTGCTGTTTGGGGGGTGTTTAAGCGTGTTTTTGTTTAAAATGGATGGATCAACGGCATCGACCACAGTAATGGCAGGAGGAACATCAACTGGTAATGAAACTGGACTGGAACAAAGACGACGAGATGGACATGGAAAGGATAAAGAAGCAAGGAAAGAAAACATGAAAAGAGTTTATGCAAAAGAAGCAACAGTTACAGTGGTTTAATGGATGTGAGAGGTGCAAGGGCGGAGGATATTATTAAAGCAGTGACAGAGAAAATAGGAGATGGGAAAATCTTGGCGGTTCGACCTAAACAAATGAATAACTACGAGGTGACGTTGGAGAAAGAAGAAGACACGGAAGAGCTGATGGATGGACTAATCATCAAAGGGAAAAAATGTGAGGTACAAAAACTGCAAAATAGAGACTATGTGGTTTCATTTATGCACTTGCCTGCTTATATGGACGATGAGGACATTTTTAAAAAGCTGGAGGGATGGGGGGTTTTCCCCGTCTCTAAGATGAGAAGGCTAGTCTATCCGGGCACAAGTATCGAGGATGGAACGAGGTTTGTAAAAACCAGGTTCCCCAGAGAAGTGATCTCACTCCCGTATAGCACTAAGCTTGAGACGGAAGAAGGACCGCAATACTTTCGGGTGATGCATAGTCATCAGGTGAGGACCTGCTGGCTGTGCATGAGCCCGGACCACATTGTGAAGGACTGTCCGGACTACAAGTGTTACAAGTGCTGTGAGATGGGGCATTTTGCGAGGGACTGCAAAGCAGTGAAGTGCCTGGATTGCAAGGAAGTGCTCAACAAATGTGAATGTGGGATGAGAAACAAGGAGGACGAGGAAGAAGAAGGAGTAAGCAGGTGCATGAGGGAGACAACGAAAAGGAACAGGAGGAAGCCACAACGATGACACAAGCTGAAACAGCAGAAAAGGACGAAGGAGAACCCAGAGAAGAATGGAACTCACAAGAAGAACAAGACCAACAACAGGATCAAGTAGAAATGCAAATAGACATGCCTGGAGTTTGTGGAATTTCTATGGATAGAAGGGAACAGTCAAAAATTGTAAATGATCAAACAACTTCTGAGAATGACAGAGAAGAGGAAAAAGAGGACCAAACAGAGATGCAAATGAAAAGAAGGAGATCAATTAAGGTAAAACCATATTTGGGGGCTGCAAGGAAAAAAATTGTTAATGAGGACACATTGAGAAATGTGAATAGGTATGAATTGCTAAAGGACTTTGGGGAGATAAAATGATAAATGAACAGCTACATGTATGTTTTTCTTTGCTTCATGGTTCTGAGGATTGTGACTTTTAATGCGAGAGGTCTTTTAAATATCAACAAATTTGATAAAGTAAAAGAAATGTGTAAACAAGAGGATATAATTTTGCTACAGGAAACAAACTGGAGAGAGGGGTGTATAAATGAAATGAGAAACAATTGGAAAGGAGAATTTTGGTATAATAATGGAGATGCAAGATATGGCCGAGGGGTGGCAATTCTAATAAGAGAAAATAGTGGAATAAATGGTAAAGAAATATATAAAGACAAAGTGGGAAAATGTATGGTAGTGGAAATTACTTATGAAGAGAAGGGAATTTTATTGGTTAATATACATGCACCAAATGAAGAAAAGGAAAAAAGAGAATATTTTAACATTGTCAAGAGTGTTTTAAGGAATTATAAAGATATAATTATGATGGGGGATTTTAACACTGTTTTTAGCAAAAAAGATATGGCAGATGGTATGGTTTTTAAAAGGGACACGGGAAGGAAAGAGTTAAAGTCATTAATGGAGGAGAACAAAATGATTGATGTGTGGAGGGAAAGACATGAAAAGAAAAGGGAATTTTCTAGAAGACAAATTGTAGGGAATTTTTTGTGTCAAACAAGGATAGATATGGTTTTATGTACAAGGAATATAGAAGGTTTTATAGATAAGTTAAGGTATGAAGAATCAAGTTTGAGTGACCACAAGGCTTTTTTTGTACAGTTGGATTGGGATACAGGAAAAAGAGGGCCGGGTGTATGGGTTTTAAATACAGACATTTTAAAAGATGAACATTATGTTTTAGCAATAAAAGAGATGATTGAAGAAGAAAAAGAAAATGCAATGTATGTAGAAGACAAAAGAATTTGGTGGGAGAATGTAAAATTTTTAGCGAAAAAATTCACTATAAAATATTGTACGTTAAAGCATAAATGTAAAAAGAATAAAGAAAAAAAGATAAGAGAAAGGTTGGAGAAGCAAATTGATGAAGAAGGTGCAAGATGTACAAAAAATTAAAGAAATACAGGAAGAATTGAAAGAGATTGAAGAAAATAAATATAAAGGATCAATGTTGAGGAGTAAAGCAAAATATCTGGTTGAAGGGGAAAAGTGTACAAAGTTTTTCTTTGATTTGGAAAGGAAAAAAGGAAGATCAGAAATGATAAAAGGAATAAAAAAGGGGAATGGTGAAATAACAGAAACAAGTGGGGAAATCTTACATGAAACAAAATATTTTTTTGAAAAGCTTTTTAGTGCAGAAGATGTAAAGGAGGAAGAAAAAATGGAACTAATGGAATTAATAAAAACAAAAGTAGGTGAAGAAGAGAAGGAAGAGTGTGATAGAAGCATAAGTAAAGAAGAGATAGGAAGAGCTATAAATGAACTGAACAAAAGGAAAAGCCCAGGGATTGATGGTTTAGGAAGTGAGTTTTATATAACTTTTAAAGATATATTAACAAATATTTTAATGGATGTTTATGAAGAGATTTTTGAAAAAGGTGGAATGATGTTAAGAATGGGGATGGGATTGATGAAGCTTATATATAAGAGGAAGGGAGAAAAAACAGAACTAAAAAACTATAGACCTATCACAATGCTTAATACTGACTTGAAGATTTTGGCAAAAATTTTAGCAAATAGATTGAAAGAGATAATGCCAAAGATAATCACAACAAACCAGGTATATGGAGTGAAAGGAAAAGACATTGCGGATACGATAATGAGTATAAAAGACACGATAAGGTACATGCGAGATAAAAAGAAAGAGGGTTACATAATTAGCTTAGACTTCGAAAAAGCATTGGACAGAGTAGATCATAAGTATCTTTTTGATGTTTTAAAAAGTTTTGGGTGGGGAGAATTTTATTAAATGGGTTCGTATTTTATATAAGGGAGCGGTGACAAGAATAAAATGTAATGGTTTTTTAACTGAATGTTTTAGAATAACGCGCTCAATAAGACAAGGTTGTCCTTTATCAGCCCTTTTGTACTCGTTGGTGGCAGAACCGCTAGGACTAGCAATCAAACAAGAAAAGAGGATTAAAGGAATAGAGGTTGAAGAATTCATAGAGGATAACAAAATATTTCAATATGCTGATGACACAACATTTATTGTTAGAGGAGAAGAAAGTGTTACAAAAATAATGGAAATAGTACAGAGGTTTTGTAAGGGGTCAGGAGGAAAAGTGAATGAAGAAAAAACTTTGTACATGAGATTTGGAGAGACAGTGAACTTAACAGAGAATTTTAAGTTCAAGGAAGTCAAAGAAATGAAGATTTTAGGGATTTTAATAGGGAAAGACGAAGACAAAGTGAGAGAAAACATGTGGGAAGAAATAGTGGGAGGTATTGAAAGAAGAACTAACTTTTGGAAACTGAGGACACTTAATTTAAAGGGGAAGGTTTTAATCCTGAATGTTTTAATGTCATCGAAATTGTGGTATTTTTTATATGTGTCATCAATGCCAGTGTGGGTGGAAAAAAGGTTGAAAAGATGTTTTTTAGATTTTTTATGGGAAGGCAAACCAGCTAGAATCGCATATAATACTTTAATAGGGGTGGTAGATAAAGGAGGTTTGGGATTAATGGATGTGGAGCAAAGGAAAAATAGTCTAAGAGTTAAATTGGTTAAAAAGTATCTGGATGAATGTAATAAAGTAGAATGGAAAACAACAATGGAGTATTTTTTAAACAAATGTGGGAATTTTAATCTGGGGGACAATATTTTATGGATGAGAACAAAAGAGTGGATGACAGTGGGTTTGCCAAAGTTTTATAGAGAGGTTTTAAGTGCTTGGGGAAAGTTTTTTGTAAATGTACGGTACAATTTACATGGAAGAGAAAGAATTTTAAATCAGCCTTTATTCCTAAACACTGGCATTTTAAACCAAGGGAAGGAAATTTATTTTAAAAAATGGTTGGAAGTTGGAATAGTTAAAGTGAGAGATGTTTTATATGAATATAAAGAAGGTTTTTTACCGATACAGTACATTGTAGATGTAATGGAGGAAGCAAAAGAGGAGATCAGTAGACAAGAAATAAAAAACAAGTATGAAATTATAAAACATGCAATTCCTAAGCAATGGATAACAAAAATTGACAATATGGAAGAGGGGAATAATGAAAAGGATGTAAAAGTAATACTGGGAGAGAAACTTTGTTTTTTTAAAGAATGCACAGTGAAAATGTTTTATGGATTTTTTAGAGATGCTGTTTTTAAGAAACCAATTATAAATGAATTTTGGCAAAAGACATTTGAAGGTTTGAAAGTAGAAAATATTTGGAACAATATGAAAGGGAAGTTTATTGAAATAAAACTAGGAAATTTGGAGTATTTTATTAGACATAGAGTGATATTTACTGATACAAAGTTAAAAAAAATTGGGATTGAACAAAGTGCGACATGTAAAGTATGCTGTGAGGAATATGAAAGTTTTTTACATCTATTCTTATACTGTAAAATTTAAAAGTTTTTAATGAAAAATGTAAGAGTATTATTGGAAAATTAGAAGGGGAGCAAGAAGATACAGAAAAGGATAAGATTATAATGGTAGGGTGTGACAAAAACAATAAAAATGAAAAGATGATCAATCTGTTTGTAATGCTGATGAAAGGTGCAATATGGGAAAGGAGAGTAGTTGCAAAGCAGGAAAAAAAGTATTGGATGTATGGTTGGTGCTTAAAAGACGATTGGAAAAATATATGGAATGTTTGTACTGTTATTTTAAACAAGAACAGAAAGTGGATGATTTTTATAAGTTTTGTACGCCTGAGATTTACTCAGTGTTTAATGAGTTTAATGTGGTACTGCCAGGAAAGGAATAATGTATTTGTTTAAAGATGTTTGAGATGAATATTTTCTGTACTGTGGGAGATGTTTTTGAATGTTTTTCAAAAAATGATTTATTTAAGAGGAATTTTTATGTGGAAAAAATTGCTTTTATGTATTTTGTGATATAAACTTTTAATAAAAAAAAATAAAATAAAATAAATAAATAAAAAAAGTCACGCCCGATCTCGTCTGATCTCGGAAGCTAAGCAGTGTCGGGCCTGGTTAGTACTTGGATGGGAGACCGCCTGGGAATACCAGGTGCTGTAAGCTTTTTTGATTTAAAAAAAAAAAGAAAAAAAAGAAAAAGAGTCCCTGAGCTTCTTCAGAAAGCCTTTAAAAGTCTCTGAGATTCTTCAGAGAGCATGAAAGAGTTTGAGTTTTTTCAAAAGTTCTTCTTAGTTTAAAAAAATGACTCACTGAGCTTCTTCAGAAAGCCTTTAAAAGTCTCTGAGATTCTTCAGAGAGCATGAAAGAGTTTGAGTTTTTTCAAAAGTTCTTCTTAGTTTTCTTCATTAATGGTCTAACCTTTTAAATTGCCCAATTTTGGCAGCAGTTTTCCCTTACGGCCATACCACCTTGGTCACGCCCGATCTCGTCTGATCTCGGAAGCTAAGCAGGGTCGGGCCTGGTTAGGTCTTGGATGGGAGACCGCCTGGGAATACCAGGTGCTGTAAGCTTTTTTGATTTAAAAAAAAAAAAAAAAAAAAAAAGAGTCCCTGAGCTTCTTCAGAAAGCCTTTAAAAGTCTCTGAGATTCTTCAGAGAGCATGAAAGAGTTTGAGTTTTTTCAAAAGTTCTTCTTACTTTAAAAAAAAGACTCACTGAGCTTCTTCAGAAAGCCTTTAAAAGTCTCTGAGATTCTTCAGAGAGCATGAAAGAGTTTGAGTTTTTTCAAAAGTTCTTCTTAGTTTAAAAAAAAGAGTCCCTGAGCTTCTTCAGAAAGCCTTTAAAAGTCTCTGAGATTCTTCAGAGAGCATGAAAGAGTTTGAGTTTTTTCAAAAGTTCTTCTTAGTTTAAAAAAAAGACTCACTGAGCTTCTTCAGAAAGCCTTTAAAAGTCTCTGAGATTCTTCAGAGAGCATGAAAGAGTTTGAGTTTTTTCAAAAGTTCTTCTTAGTTTTCTTCATTAATGGTCTAACCTTTTAAATAGCCCAATTTTGGCAGCAGTTTTAGCTTACGGCCATACCACCTTGGTCACGCCCGATCTCGTCTGATCTCGGATGCTAAGCAGGGTCGGGCCTGGTTAGTACTTGGATGGGAGACCGCCTGGGAATACCAGGTGCTGTAAGCTTTTTTGATTTAAACAAAAAAAGAGTCCCTGAGCTTCTTCAGAAAGCCTTTAAAAGTCTCTGAGATTCTTCAGAGAGCATGAAAGAGTTTGAGTTTTTTCAAAAGTTCTTCTTAGTTTAAAAAAAAGACTCACTGAGCTTCTTCAGAAAGCCTTTAAAAGTCTCTGAGATTCTTCAGAGAGCATGAAAGAGTTTGAGTTTTTTCAAAAGTTCTTCTTACTTTAAAAAAAGACTCACTGAGCTTCTTCAGAAAGCCTTTAAAAGTCTCTGAGATTCTTCAGAGAGCATGAAAGAGTTTGAGTTTTTTCAAAAGTTCTTCTTAGTTTAAAAAAAGAGTCCCTGAGCTTCTTCAGAAAGCCTTTAAAAGTCTCTGAGATTCTTCAGAGAGCATGAAAGAGTTTGAGTTTTTTCAAAAGTTTTTCTTAGTTTAAAAAAAATATTCACTGAGCTTCTTCAGAAAGCCTTTAAAAGTCTCTGAGATTCTTCAGAGAGCATGAAAGAGTTTGAATTTTTTCAAAAGTTCTTCTTAGTTTTCTTCATTAATGGTCTAACCTTTTAAATTGCCCAAATTTGGCAGCAGTTTTCGCTTACGGCCATACCACCTTGGTCATGCCCGATCTCGTCTGATCTCGGAAGCTAAGCAGGGTCGGGCCTGGTTAGTACTTGGATGGGAGACCGCCTGGGAATACCAGGTGCTGTAAGCTTTTTTGATTTAAAAAAAAAAAAGAGTCCCTGAGCTTCTTCAGAAAGCCTTTAAAAGTCTCTGAGATTCTTCAGAGAGCATGAAAGAGTTTGAGTTTTTTCAAAAGTTCTTCTTAGTTTAAAAAAAAGACTCACTGAGCTTCTTCAGAAAGCCTTTAAAAGTCTCTGAGATTCTTCAGAGAGCATGAAAGAGTTTGAGTTTTTTCAAAAGTTCTTCTTAGTTTAAAAAAAAAGAGTCCCTGAGCTTCTTCAGAAAGCCTTTAAAAGTCTCTGAGATTCTTCAGAGAGCATGAAAGAGTTTGAGTTTTTTCAAAAGTTCTTCTTAGTTTAAAAAAAAGACTCACTGAGCTTCTTCAGAAAGCCTTTAAAAGTCTCTGAGATTCTTCAGAGAGCATGAAAGAGTTTGAGTTTTTTCAAAAGTTCTTCTTAGTTTTCTTCATTAATGGTCTAACCTTTTAAATAGCCCAATTTTGGCAGCAGTTTTCGCTTACGGCCATACCACCTTGGTCACGCCCTCTGGTGGAGACAGGAAGTGGTATTGCGAGTGAAGTAGTGAGAAGTGAGTGTGTTTGTTTGGGTTGGACGAAGGATTTCTTTTTTTTTCAAACTATTAAGACCAAGTGTTTGAAAGGAGAGCGTGCATTTTGGAGTAATTTAATCCTCAAACAGCTTTTGCTGTTTGGGGATAGATACTTTCAGAAGCAGAAAAGGAGAAATGGATGGACAAAAGGAGACGGGAAGAGGTCGAAGCATGTGGAGCATGAGAAGTGAAGAGCGCAACTATGGCAAGGAGCTGACGGTGCTGGTGGAGATAGAGGGTGAAGAAAGAATCACAATGATGGAACTTTTGAAGAGAGTGAAGGAAGAATGCGGAGGAGTTATTGGATGCAGATATAAAACTCCAAAGGAGTACGAGTTGACGATGGAGGATGCGAAGGCAAAGGAAAAAATTCTAGATGGCTTGAAGATCAGAAACAGCCGGGTGATGGTAAAAGAGGTGGATTGCATGGAGGTGGTTGTTTCTTTTTTAGGACTGCCCATGTACATTTTAGATGAAGAAATTCTGAACAAGCTAAATGAATGGGGAGTAACAGCGGCATCTAAAATCAAGAGGAGAGTGTGGCCGGGAACGGACATTGCGGATGGGACAAGGTTTTTGAAAGTGAAGTTCAATAATGAAGTCAAATCGTTGCCTTATTCGACAAAATTTGAGACTCTTGGCGGCACAGAACATTTTAGAGTTATACATGATAGACAAGTGAAGGTTTGCCGTCTCTGCATACAACCGGGGCATGTTGTTAGAGACTGCCCGAATTTTAGGTGTTTCAGATGTGGCACACAAGGACATTATGCAAGAGAGTGCAAAGAAGAGAATTGTGGCGAGTGTGGATTGCGGCCAGGACGATGCATGTGTGAAACGCCGACAGTGATGGAAGAGGAGTGCAATGAGGAGAATATATCAGATCGGTATGAGGTGGAGGAAAGAGAAGGAGGTGAGGATGGAAGCGCAGAAGGAGACGTCGGTCAAAGCTCTGGGGCAGAGGAAGAGGGAGCGGAAAGAACGGAGGACATGGAGAGTAGGAGCAGCCAAGAGGAGAGGCGCTCGGGACGGAGGATGAGAGATGGAGTGAAGAGAGGGGACGCAATAAGTAAAGAGATGGTTCCTCGAGGTCTGGTGTGTGAAGATGGAGAAGGAAAGATGGAAGAAAGTGGTAGTGAAGAAGGAGACGATGTCAAAAGTCAAGGAGGAAAGCATTGTGAGGAAAAAAGAGTGAAGAAGAACGAGGGGGGAAGAAAGGAGAAAGAAATGCCAGAGAATCCTGTGTCAAGCGTGGAGGAGGATATGGACCTGAGTGAGGAGAAGAGTATGACAAAGAAAAGAAAGAAGAAAATAGCAGAAACGCATGATGCAGAAAGTAAGAGCACGGTTTAATTTGAATGGGTATAAATCTTTTAAAACTTTTGATTATTACTATGTGGGGTATTATGCACATAGTGTGTCTGAACTGTAATGGGTTAAGAGACCTCAACAAGTTCGAGAAGGTAAAGAGACTATTAAAAGCAGATGTGATATGCTTACAAGAGACACACTGGACAGGGGACTTAATGGATAATATAAAAAAGAGATGGGAGGGAGAAATTTATGTGAGTAATGGAAATATAAAAGCCTGTGGAGTGGCTATGCTGATAAAAAAAGACAGTGTACAAAATGTGAAACAGATATATAAGGATGGAAGTGGGAGATTGTTAGGACTTGAGTTTTTGTTTTGCAATGAACTGTTTAGGATTATAAACATGTATGCACCAAATATAGAGGTGGACAGAAAAGAAGTCTTTAATGAAATGAAGAAAATATATAAAGGGAGGTGTATAGTGGTTGGTGATTTCAATGTGTGGTGCACGAGGCTGGATGCTTGTAGCACTGCCAATTTTAAATCTGATGGGTCAAGAAAAATTTTAATGGAGTGGATGCGGAATGAGGATATAGTGGATGTGTGGAGGGAAGATAATCCATATAGGAGAGAATTTTCGAGAAGACAAATGGTGCTGGGGAGCTTAAAACAGAGTCGTATAGATTTGTGTTTGACAAAAAGAGAAATGTTAAAATATGTTAAAAATGTGAAGTATAAGTTTGTTAGCTTAAGTGATCATGCTGTGATGACAGTTAAGGTGGGTGTAATTGGGGAGGAGAAGGGAGGTGGAGTGTGGTGTTTAAATGCTAATTTGTTAAAGGAAGAAGCGTATAAAGAAAATATTCTTAAATGTATAAATTATGAGATGCAGAACCCGTTGTTTGAGGAAAATGTATGTGAGTGGTGGGAGGGAATGAAAGAGAAAATAAAAAAAAGAAGTATTAGGTATTCAAAACAAAGGAATTTTATGAGGAGAAGTAAAGCAGAAGCATTAGAAAATAGATTAAATTTGGAAGCGGAAAAAATAGAAAACAGTCCAGGGTATGGTGAGGAAAGCTATTTGAAGTTAAAAACAGAATTAGAAGAGTATGAGAAAGAGAAAAGTAAAGGAGTAATAATAAGGAGTAGAGCTCAATATGCTTTGGAGGGAGAAAGGAGTACAAAATTCTTCCTCAATTTAGAAAATAAAAAGCAGAGTAGAAAGCAGATAGTAGAGTTGGAAAATAAGAATGGTGATAAAGTTAATGATTTTGTGGGGATATTAGAAGAAGTGGAGGGTTTTTATAGGGAATTATTTAAGAAAGAGGGTGTAAAGCAAGAGTGTGTGGATGAAGTTTTGAGTGCTGTGAATGTGAAGTTAGGTGAAGATGAGAAGAGTATGTGTGAGGGGGATATAGGGATTGAAGAAATAAAATGTGCTATAAATCAGACAAAAAAGAATAAAAGCCCGGGTTCGGATGGTTTAACTCATGAGTTTTACAAAACTTTTATAGACACCTTAGCACCATTGCTGCTAAAGGTGTATAAAGATATGGAAGAGAGGTCGGAAATGCCGAAATCTATGTGTTTAGGAATGATAACAATCTTATATAAGAATAAAGGGAGCCCGATGAAGCTGGAAAATTATAGGCCTTTGAGTTTATTGAATTCGGATTATAAAATTTTAACAAAAGTTATAGCGAATAGAATGAAGCAGGTGGTAGGGAGTATTGTGGCACCAAGTCAGGCATATAGTATAAAGGGGAGAGATATTGTGGATACTATATGTACAATAAGAGATGTAGTAGATAGCATGGGGAAAGATGGGAAGGGGGGGTTGGTTTTATCAGTGGATTTAAACAAAGCATTTGATAGGGTAGAGCATAGTTTTATTGAACAGACATTGGCAAAATATGGTTTCGGAGATAAAATAAGAAAGTGGATAAAGTTAATATATGAAAATGCTAGAAGCTGTGTTAAAATTAATGGGGTTTTAACTGATTCCTTTCCTTTAGAAAGGTCAGTTAGACAAGGGTGCCCATTATCAGCTTTGTTATATTCAATAATAGCGGAGCCACTGGCTTCTCTGATTAAAAGGGATAAAGGCATAAGAGGTATTCAAATACCATACGGGGGAGTAAGTGTAATTCACCAGTATGCGGATGATACAACCTTTACAGTCAGGGATATGGAGAGTGTGAGGAGAATAAAAATGCAGATGGAAATGTATGGAAAAGCCTCAGGTGCTAAGATAAATGTTGACAAGTCAGAAATAATGAGTTTAGGAGGAGGGGTAGATTTAGAAGGGTTAGATGTTCCTTTTAAAATAACAAAAGATTATTTAAAGATTTTAGGAGTGTGTGTAGGGGGGAATGCGAAAGAGGCTAGAGATGCTACATGGACAGGAGTTTTAAACAAAATTAAACAAGTGCTAAATTTTTGGAGGTTAAGAGATCTGAGATTAAGAGGAAAAGTGGTTGTGGCAAATTCATTAATATTTACGAAGTGTAATTATGTGATGGGAGCAATTGATTTGCCGGACTGGGTCTTGAATGAGATAAAGGAGGCTGTGATTGCTTTTGTCTGGGGAGGTAAAGGTATTAAGATATCAACAAAAACATTGATTGCTGATTATAAGGAGGGAGGTCTGAGGATGGTAGACTTAGAGGTAAAGAGGAAGGCAATAAGAGTTAAAACAATAAAAAAGTATGTGTGTGACAAAGTAGAGTATGGGTGGAAGGGGTATATGAGGAGTTTTTTAAATGAGGGTGGAGGATGTGGTGAAGAAGGATTGTTTATGGCCTTTAAAAAACCTATGACTGCAAAAATGCCATTGTTTTATCAAGAGGTTTTTAGTGCCTGGGCTGAATTTTTGGATAAAGTGGATTATGAATGTGATAACATAAATCAGGTGCTTAACCAGCCGTTGTTTCTGAACACAAAAATTAAGAGGGGAGGGAAAACGCTGTATAATAAATTGTTTATGAGAGCGGGAGTGAGAAAGGTGAAAGACATGGCATATGAGTATGTTACAGGTTTTTTGCCAAATAGGGCTGTATATGATTGTGTGGTGGGATGGGATGATGAAATTGAGAAATCTAAAGTGGACTGTGAATGTGAAAACATTAAAACAAGCATTCCGGAAAGGTGGGTGCAAAAGATTGAGAGAGAGACTGTGAAAGTAGGAGATTGGGGGTTCCCTGAAATGTATGTTATGGATAAAAAAGAAAAAAGGTTTCTGTGTCAGTTAAATGTGAAAACAGTCTATAAGATGTTGGTGAAAAAGGAAATCAAGACGCCTGCATCGGAGGTAGTGTGGCCAAGGGTATTCCCTGGAATGAATGTAAAGGTGATCTGGACTAATTTAAATGTGAAATATAATGGACTGAACTGTGAAAACCTGGACTTTAAATTAAGACATAACAGAGTCTATACAAAGGTGGTGATTCACCAAATGAACAGAAATGTAAAAAGAGAATGTGATGTATGTGGGATAGAGCCAGAAACATTGATGCACATTTTTTTTGACTGTAAAGAACTGGAAGCATTTCATACAAAAATTAAAGCGTTGGTGAAAAAAGGATTGGGAAAAGATGAGACAGGGGATGAATGGAGAAAGTTGTTCTTGTTTGGGATAAATGTGAATAAAAAGGATAGGAAGGTGAATTTATGGAACATAGTATTAAGTAATGCAAGATATGCGATATGGGTGAGGAGGAATATGGCATATTATGAAAAGAAAAAAGTGGATGTAATGACAATGTTCAAATCAATTTTAAGGGAAAATGTGTATTTGATGTGGAAATATTTACCAAAAGAGGAATTTGAAATGGCGTTTGTGGAAGGGAATGAGCTGATTAGTATAGAAGAGAGAAAAGGGTTATGTATGAAGTTTGATTAATATGAATTTTGATGGGTTGGGTAAAATGTTGATGTTATACTTTGTTTTAGTTTTTTTTTTTTTTTTTTTTTTTTGAAAGGCTTGTAGTTTGTTTCTAAAGACGTATGTGTTTGATGCCTGATTGAAAATGTTATAGGTATGAAGGTTTGATTTTGAGGAATTGTTGTATTGTAAATATTATTTTTGTACTTTTTGATAATAAAAAAAAAAAAAAAAAAAAAAAGTCACGCCCGATCTCGTCTGATCTCGGAAGCTAAGCAGGGTCGGGCCTGGTTAGTACTTGGATGGGAGACCGCCTGGGAATACCAGG
>NW_027509204.1:1475000-1485000 GCF_051911475.1 Siphateles boraxobius
AAAAGTCTCTGAGATTCTTAAGAGAGCATGAAAGAGTTTGAGTTTTTTCAAAAGTTCTTCTTAGTTTAAAAAAAAGAGTCCCTGAGCTTCTTCAGAAAGCCTTTAAAAGTCTCTGAGATTCTTCAGAGAGCATGAAAGAGTTTGAGTTTTTTCAAAAGTTCTTCTTAGTTTAAAAAAAAGACTCACTGAGCTTCTTCAGAAAGCCTTTAAAAGTCTCTGAGATTCTTCAGAGAGCATGAAAGAGTTTGAGTTTTTTCAAAAGTTCTTCTTAGTTTTCTTCATTAATGGTCTAACCTTTTAAATTGCCCAATTTTGGCAGCAGTTTTCGCTTACGGCCATACCACCTTGGTCACGCCCGATCTCGTCTGATCTCGGAAGCTAAGCAGGGTCGGGCCTGGTTAGTACTTGGATGGGAGACCGCCTGGGAATACCAGGTGCTGTAAGCTTTTTTGATTTAAAAAAAAAAAAAGAAAAAAAAAGAGTCCCTGAGCTTCTTCAGAAAGCCTTTAAAAGTCTCTGAGATTCTTCAGAGAGCATGAAAGAGTTTGAGTTTTTTCAAAAGTTCTTCTTAGTTAAAAAAAAAGACTCACTGAGCTTCTTCAGAAAGCCTTTAAAAGTCTCTGAGATTCTTCAGAGAGCATGAAAGAGTTTGAGTTTTTTCAAAAGTTCTTCTTACTTTAAAAAAAAGACTCACTGAGCTTCTTCAGAAAGCCTTTAAAAGTCTCTGAGATTCTTCAGAGAGCATGAAAGAGTTTGAGTTTTTTTCAAAAGTTCTTCTTAGTTTAAAAAAAAGAGTCCCTGAGCTTCTTCAGAAAGCCTTTAAAAGTCTCTGAGATTCTTCAGAGAGCATGAAAGAGTTTGAGTTTTTTCAAAAGTTCTTCTTACTTTAAAAAAAAGACTCACTGAGCTTCTTCAGAAAGCCTTTAAAAGTCTCTGAGATTCTTCAGAGAGCATGAAAGAGTTTGAGTTTTTTCAAAAGTTCTTCTTAGTTTTCTTCATTAATGGTCTAACCTTTTAAATTGCCCAATTTTGGCAGCAGTTTTCGCTTACGGCCATACCACCTTGGTCACGCTCGATCTCGTCTGATCTCGGAAGCTAAGCAGGGTCGGGCCTGGTTAGTGCTTGGATGGGAGACCGCCTGGGAATACCAGGTGCTGTAAGCTTTTTTGATTTAAAAAAAAAAAAAGAAAAAAAAAAAGAGTCCCTGAGCTTCTTCAGAAAGCGTTTAAAAGTCTCTGAGATTCTTCAGAGAGCATGAAAGAGTTTGAGTTTTTTCAAAAGTTCTTCTTAGTTTAAAAAAAAGACTCACTGAGCTTCTTCAGAAAGCCTTTAAAAGTCTCTGAGATTCTTCAGAGAGCATGAAAGAGTTTGAGTTTTTTCAAAAGTTCTTCTTAGTTTTCTTCATTAATGGTCTAACCTTTTAAATTGCCCAATTTTGGCAGCAGTTTTCGCTTACGGCCATACCACCTTGGTCACGCCCGATCTCGTCTGATCTCGGAAGCTAAGCAGGGTCGGGCCTGGTTAGTGCTTGGATGGGAGACCGCCTGGCAATACCAGGTGCTGTAAGCTTTTTTGATTTAAAAAAAAAAAAAGAAAAAAAAAGAGTCCCTGAGCTTCTTCAGAAAGCCTTTAAAAGTCTCTGAGATTCTTCAGAGAGCATGAAAGAGTTTGAGTTTTTTCAAAAGTTCTTCTTAGTTTAAAAAAAAGACTCACTGAGCTTCTTCAGAAAGCCTTTAAAAGTCTCTGAGATTCTTCAGAGAGCATGAAAGAGTTTGAGTTTTTTCAAAAGTTCTTCTTAGTTTTCTTCATTAATGGTCTAACCTTTTAAATTGCCCAATTTTGGCAGCAGTTTTCGCTTACGGCCATACCACCTTGGTCACGCCCGATCTCGTCTGATCTCGGAAGCTAAGCAGGGTCGGGCCTGGTTAGTGCTTGGATGGGAGACCGCCTGGGAATACCAGGTGCTGTAAGCTTTTTTGATTTAAAAAAAAAAAAAAAAAAAAGAGTCCCTGAGCTTCTTCAGAAAGCCTTTAAAAGTCTCTGAGATTCTTCAGAGAGCATGAAAGAGTTTGAGTTTTTTCAAAAGTTCTTCTTACTTTAAAAAAAAGACTCACTGAGCTTCTTCAGAAAGCCTTTAAAAGTCTCTGAGATTCTTCAGAGAGCATGAAAGAGTTTGAGTTTTTTTCAAAAGTTCTTCTTAGTTTAAAAAAAAGAGTCCCTGAGCTTCTTCAGAAAGCCTTTAAAAGTCTCTGAGATTCTTCAGAGAGCATGAAAGAGTTTGAGTTTTTTCAAAAGTTCTTCTTAGTTTAAAAAAAAGACTCACTGAGCTTCTTCAGAAAGCCTTTAAAAGTCTCTGAGATTCTTCAGAGAGCATGAAAGAGTTTGAGTTTTTTCAAAAGTTCTTCTTAGTTTTCTTCATTAATGGTCTAACCTTTTAAATTGCCCAATTTTGGCAGCAGTTTTCGCTTACGGCCATACCACCTTGGTCACGCCCGATCTCGTCTGATCTCGGAAGCTAAGCAGGGTCGGGCCTGGTTAGTGCTTGGATGGGAGACCGCCTGGGAATACCAGGTGCTGTAAGCTTTTTTGATTTAAAAAAAAAAAAAGAAAAAAAAAGAGTCCCTGAGCTTCTTCAGAAAGCCTTTAAAAGTCTCTGAGATTCTTCAGAGAGCATGAAAGAGTTTGAGTTTTTTCAAAAGTTCTTCTTAGTTTAAAAAAAAGACTCACTGAGCTTCTTCAGAAAGCCTTTAAAAGTCTCCGAGATTCTTCAGAGAGCATGAAAGAGTTTGAGTTTTTTCAAAAGTTCTTCTTAGTTTTCTTCATTAATGGTCTAACCTTTTAAATTGCCCAATTTTGGCAGCAGTTTTCGTTTACGGCCATACCACCTTGGTCACGCCCGATCTTGTCTGATCTCGGAAGCTAAGCAGGGTCGGGCTTGGTTAGTACTTGGATGGGAGACCGCCTGGGAATACCAGGTGCTGTAAGCTTTTTTGATTTAAAAAAAAAAAAAGAAAAAAAAAGAGTCCCTGAGCTTCTTCAGAAAGCCTTTAAAAGTCTCTGAGATTCTTCAGAGAGCATGAAAGAGTTTGAGTTTTTTCAAAAGTTCTTCTTAGTTAAAAAAAAAGACTCACTGAGCTTCTTCAGAAAGCCTTTAAAAGTCTCTGAGATTCTTCAGAGAGCATGAAAGAGTTTGAGTTTTTTCAAAAGTTCTTCTTAGTTTTCTTCATTAATGGTCTAACCTTTTAAATTGCCCAATTTTGGCAGCAGTTTTCGCTTACGGCCATACCACCTTGGTCACGCCCGATCTCTTCTGATCTCGGAAGCTAAGCAGGGTCGGGCCTGGTTAGTGCTTGGATGGGAGACCGCCTGGGAATACCAGGTGCTGTAAGCTTTTTTGATTTAAAAAAAAAAAAAAAAAAAAGAGTCCCTGAGCTTCTTCAGAAAGCCTTTAAAAGTCTCTGAGATTCTTCAGAGAGCATGAAAGAGTTTGAGTTTTTTCAAAAGTTCTTCTTACTTTAAAAAAAAGACTCACTGAGCTTCTTCAGAAAGCCTTTAAAAGTCTCTGAGATTCTTCAGAGAGCATGAAAGAGTTTGAGTTTTTTTCAAAAGTTCTTCTTAGTTTAAAAAAAAGAGTCCCTGAGCTTCTTCAGAAAGCCTTTAAAAGTCTCTGAGATTCTTCAGAGAGCATGAAAGAGTTTGAGTTTTTTCAAAAGTTCTTCTTAGTTTAAAAAAAAGACTCACTGAGCTTCTTCAGAAAGCCTTTAAAAGTCTCTGAGATTCTTCAGAGAGCATGAAAGAGTTTGAGTTTTTTCAAAAGTTCTTCTTAGTTTTCTTCATTAATGGTCTAACCTTTTAAATTGCCCAATTTTGGCAGCAGTTTTCGCTTACGGCCATACCACCTTGGTCACGCCCGATCTCGTCTGATCTCGGAAGCTAAGCAGGGTCGGGCCTGGTTAGTGCTTGGATGGGAGACCGCCTGGGAATACCAGGTGCTGTAAGCTTTTTTGATTTAAAAAAAAAAAAAAAAAGAGTCCCTGAGCTTCTTCAGAAAGCCTTTAAAAGTCTCTGAGATTCTTCAGAGAGCATGAAAGAGTTTGAGTTTTTTCAAAAGTTCTTCTTAGTTTAAAAAAAAGACTCACTGAGCTTCTTCAGAAAGCCTTTAAAAGTCTCTGAGATTCTTCAGAGAGCATGAAAGAGTTTGAGTTTTTTCAAAAGTTCTTCTTAGTTTTCTTCATTAATGGTCTAACCTTTTAAATTGCCCAATTTTGGCAGCAGTTTTCGCTTACGGCCATACCACCTTGGTCACGCCCGATCTCGTCTGATCTCGGAAGCTAAGCAGGGTCGGGCCTGGTTAGTGCTTGGATGGGAGACCGCCTGGGAATACCAGGTGCTGTAAGCTTTTTTGATTTAAAAAAAAAAAAAAAAAAAAAAAGAGTCCCTGAGCTTCTTCAGAAAGCCTTTAAAAGTCTCTGAGATTCTTCAGAGAGCATGAAAGAGTTTGAGTTTTTTCAAAAGTTCTTCTTACTTTAAAAAAAAGACTCACTGAGCTTCTTCAGAAAGCCTTTAAAAGTCTCTGAAATTCTTCAGAGAGCATGAAAGAGTTTGAGTTTTTTTCAAAAGTTCTTCTTAGTTTAAAAAAAAGAGTCCCTGAGCTTCTTCAGAAAGCCTTTAAAAGTCTCTGAGATTCTTCAGAGAGCATGAAAGAGTTTGAGTTTTTTCAAAAGTTCTTCTTAGTTTAAAAAAAAGACTCACTGAGCTTCTTCAGAAAGCCTTTAAAAGTCTCTGAGATTCTTCAGAGAGCATGAAAGAGTTTGAGTTTTTTCAAAAGTTCTTCTTAGTTTTCTTCATTAATGGTCTAACCTTTTAAATTGCCCAATTTTGGCAGCAGTTTTCGCTTACGGCCATACCACCTTGGTCACGCCCGATCTCGTCTGATCTCGGAAGCTAAGCAGGGTCGGGCCTGGTTAGTGCTTGGATGGGAGACCGCCTGGGAATACCAGGTGCTGTAAGCTTTTTTGATTTAAAAAAAAAAAAAAAAAAGAGTCCCTGAGCTTCTTCAGAAAGCCTTTAAAAGTCTCTGAGATTCTTCAGAGAGCATGAAAGAGTTTGAGTTTTTTCAAAAGTTCTTCTTAGTTTAAAAAAAAGACTCACTGAGCTTCTTCAGAAAGCCTTTAAAAGTCTCTGAGATTCTTCAGAGAGCATGAAAGAGTTTGAGTTTTATCAAAAGTTCTTCTTAGTTTTCTTCATTAATGGTCTAACCTTTTAAATTGCCCAATTTTGGCAGCAGTTTTCGCTTACGGCCATACCACCTTGGTCACGCCCGATCTCGTCTGATCCAGGAAGTGTGAGGTGGCAGTTTGGAGAGAAAGGCTCTCCTATTTTTTGTTTTTCTTTATTGTGATTTCATTTGATAATTCATTAAGTTACTAGCTGTCTTCTTAATTTAGTTTTGTTTAAACCTCAGACAGGTATTTTACTGTCTGAGGTTTTATTTATTTATTTATTTATTTTTCAAAATGACTGATACTATGGCTATGGAACAGGAACGGATATTAGACCAAGAGATTGAGGATAATGATTACACTGAAAGGAACAAAGAAAAGGACAATGGAAAAGATAAAGATGACAACGAAACATGGGCATCTGTGGTTTCGAGAAAGAAGAGAAATGGAGTTGAAATGGATAAAGGAAGGACTGAACAACAGAAGATACAAGGTAAAGAAAAGGATGATGTAAATGGTGAAAAGAGACAAGAGAAAAGTCAAAAAGATGAAATGATAAATAAGTTGAGAGGGAAAATGAGATACCAGAGAGAGTACAAAAAAGAAACAACGTTGACAATGAATGTGAAAAACCCAGAACAACTAACGGTTATGATGATAATTAAAGCTGTGGAGGACAAAACTGGATTGGGAAAATTATATGGACTAAGGAAAAAAACTGAATTTGAATATGAACTTACATTGGAGAAAGAGGAAGACTGTGAACAATTATTGGATGGAATACAAATAAATGGACAATGTTGTGAAATAACAAAACTTTGTGGAACGGAAAGGATGGTATCGTTTTTACAATTGCCAAACTATATTAATGATGAGGATGTTTTACAAAAACTGACAAGCTGGGGGGTTACACCGATACTTCCTCTGAGAAGAAGGTATTACCCTGGGACAATTGTGGCGGATGGAACAAGATTCATAAGAGTTAAATTTCCAAAAGACGTGGTGTCTCTGCCATATAACACAAGATTCGAAACGGAAGAAGGATGGCAGTTTTTCAGGGTGATTCATGATCACCAGGTGAAGACGTGTAGAATATGTGCAAGTGTGGATCATGAAAAAAAGGACTGTCCACAATTAATATGCAGAGAATGCCTGGAGCAGGGGCATTATGCGCGGGACTGCAAAGCCCCGCGGTGCCAAGGCTGCGGAAAGGCATTTCTCAGGTGCAGATGTGAAACATACGAAGAGGAACATGAGGAAATGGAGACGGAGACACTCAACGACGAGGTGAATGTGGAAGAGGATGATGAAGGAAGTGTACTACAACAAACACGTGGATTAATAATGGATATACAGAGCAGAGAAGAAGAAGGAGGAAGTAAAGACGAACGGGATGGAGAAGAAGAGACAGAAACGATGACAGAACTACAAATAATTGCAGATAAAGTTGAACAGGATGGGATGAAAAACAAAGAAGATGACAATGATGGACCAAAGGACAGTACAAACATAGATGAGGTAAGAGACACTAAGAATAAAACTATTGGTGGAAATGAAAGTGGGAAGAAAAACATTTTGAGTGGGGGGAGTAAACTAAAAACAACAGGACAAATTAACATTGAGAAGGTGATGGAGAAACAAAGAATAAGAAGAGAATCTAAAGAAAAAAAGAGGAAAAAAGCTGAAAGGACTGGACCAGGAGATGCGGTTTTGAAAGAGACTGAACCAAAGTGATGAGTTTTTTTGTTTGTTTCTATGTTACTTTTATTTTGTATATGAGTCAATTGAGCATAGTTTCAATCAATGCAAGGGGATTGTCAACTATGACTAAATTTGAGAATATTAATCATTTGACAAAGAAAAATGACATAATATGTATACAAGAGACAGGATGGAATGATGAAAAAACAAATGATTTGAAGAAAATATGGGACGGGGAATTTTTTTACAATAATGATCCTAATAGGAAAAAAGGAGTAGCAATTTTAATAAGAAGGGGTACAATACAAAAAGCAACAGTTATATTTACAGATAAGATAGGAAGGACATTGATGGTCAAGGTCGAAGGAGAAGAAGAAGAAATAACAATATGTAATATTCATGCACCAAATGAAGACCTAGAACGTGCTACTTTTTTTAAAGAAATGGATGTTCTAATAGAGAAATATAAATGTTCGATTTTAATTGGTGATTTTAATACTGTTTTAGAACGAATAGATGTGGAGGATTACATGGTGTATAGAGCAGATGTTGGGAGAAAAGAATTAAAGAAAGTTATGGGAAAACACAGATTTATAGATTTATGGAGGGAAAGAAACAGAGTAAAAAGAGAATATTCAAGAAGACAAATGGTAAACAAAGTTTTAAAACAAAGTAGAATTGATTTGGTATTATGTAACAGACATTTGGGAAGTTTCGTTACAAAAGTATTTTACAAAATGTTTAGTGGAAGTGATCATGATTTTTTAAATGTAATCATTGATTATAGTGGTGTAGAGAGAGGGCCAGGGGTGTGGGTTTTTAATACGGAACTTTTAAAAAATGACATTTATAAAATGGAAGTAGAAAATTATATAATAAATAACATTAATAATGTCCTATATGAAGAAGCAAAAAGTATGTGGTGGGATAATTTAAAAATAGATATTAAAAAACTATCTATTGAATATTCAAAGAAAATGCAAAGAATAAAGAAAAGTAAAGAAAGATTATTAAACAAGGAATGGGAAGAAGAAATGAAAAAAGTGTCAGAAGGAAGGATGGATGGGAATAGAATAGTGATATTAGAAGAGAAATTGAAAAAAATAGAAGAGGCAAAGTGCATGGGAGCTAAAATAAGAAGTAGAGCGAAAAATACAGTAGAAGGAGAAAGGAGTACACATTTTTTTTATGATTTGGAAAAAACAAGAAAACAAGCAGAAATGATAAAAAGTATTTCAAAAAACGGAAAGGTTGTGAAAGAAAAAGAAGGTATTTTAAATGAAGTGAAGGATTTTTATGCTATTTTATTTAAAAAAGATAAAATAAATGAGGAAGATGAAGAGTTTTTATTGAATCAAATTGAAACAAAAGTAAATGAAGAAGATAAGAAAATGTGTGATAAGGAAATAGAAGAAGAAGAAATAGATGAAGCTATAGATCAGATGAGTAATGGGAAAAGTTCAGGCCTAGATGGTTTACCAGCTGAATTTTATAAGGTTTTTAAGAATGTTTTAACGCCAATTTTGCATGATTTATTTATTGATATTTTTAAACAGAAAAAGTTAAGTGAAAGTATGAAGAAAGGAATAATTAAGATAATATATAAAAATAAAGGGGAAAGAGAAGAGCTTAAAAATTATAGACCATTGAGCATGTTAAATACTGATTACAAGATACTGGCCAAGATTTTAGCAAACAGACTGAAAAAAGTGATTCCAAACATTATAAAAACAAATCAAGCATATGGTGTTTTAAACCGTGATATATCGGATATAGTAACAAGTATTAGAGATTTAATGTGGTATATGAAAGAAAAAGGTAAAGAAGGATATTTGATTAGTATAGATCTGGAAAAGGCATTTGATAGAGTAGAGCACAAATATTTATTTGATATATTGGAACAATTTGGTTTTGGGGGAATTTTTATTGCATGGATGAAATGTTTTTATAATGATATTTTAAGTTGTATAAAAGTAAATGGGTTTTTAACAGATTTTATTCAGATATCAAGGTCAATAAGGCAGGGATGTCCATTATCAGCACTACTATACACTTTAGTTGCTGAGCCATTAGGACTTGCAATAAACAAAGAAAAACAGATACAAGGAATAGTTTTGGAAAATGAGGAAGTACATCAGAAAATATTTCAATATGCAGATGATACCACTTTGTTTTTAAAAGATTTTAAGAGTATTGAGAAGGCAATGTTAATATTGGGAAAATATTGTGGTGGAACAGGGGCTAAAGTCAATAATGATAAGACTGAATATATGAGAATGGGGAAGGTAGATATTTTAGGAAGACAATGGAACTTTAAAGAACAGAAGAATGAACTAAAAATTTTAGGAATAACACTAGGAAGAGATGAAATTAGAACAAGAGATCTGGTTTGGGAGGAGACTATAGGAAAAATGGAAAAAAGACTAAACTTTTGGAAACAAAGACAATTATTTATAAAAGGGAAAGTATTGGTTTTAAACTCTCTTTTTTTATCTAAGATGTGGTATATTTTAAATGTGGTTAGTCTGCCAACATGGGTGTATAAAAGAATAAAAACATGTATTTTAAATTTTATGTGGGATGGTAAACCAGCTAAAATAGCTTATGACACAATTATTGGAGAGGTAGATAAGGGAGGTTTGGGACTGATAGATCCAATGATAAGAAAGCAAAGTTTGAGAATAAAGACTGTAAAAAAGTTTTTAAAAAAGGATGATTTAATTTGGAAAAAAATAATGAGTTTTTATATAAATAAGTGTGGAAAAATGGGGGATGATTTTATATGGATGCATTTTAAGGACAATATGATAGAGGGGATACCGGAATTTTATAAAGAAGTTTTAAAAGCATGGAAAGGTTTCAAAGAAAATGTAAATATTGAGTTTAAAGGGAGAGAACAACTATTGAAGCAACCACTCTTTTTAAATCAACATATTATATTCAACAGAAACACCTTTTTTTATAAGAGTTGGTATTATGCAGGACTAAAACAAGTTAAAGACATTTTATATGAGGTAATACCAGGATTTTTACCTTTACAAGCAATCATAGACACATTAGAAGTAAATGAAGATATA
>NW_027509204.1:1492500-1495000 GCF_051911475.1 Siphateles boraxobius
ATTTTGGCAGCAGTTTTCGCTTACGGCCATACCACCTTGGTCACGCCCGATCTCGTCTGATCTCGGAAGCTAAGCAGGGTCGGGCCTGGTTAGTGCTTGGATGGGAGACCGCCTGGGAATACCAGGTGCTGTAAGCTTTTTTGATTTAAAAAAAAAAAAAAAAAAAAGAGTCCCTGAGCTTCTTCAGAAAGCCTTTAAAAGTCTCTGAGATTCTTCAGAGAGCATGAAAGAGTTTGAGTTTTTTCAAAAGTTCTTCTTACTTTAAAAAAAAGACTCACTGAGCTTCTTCAGAAAGCCTTTAAAAGTCTCTGAGATTCTTCAGAGAGCATGAAAGAGTTTGAGTTTTTTTCAAAAGTTCTTCTTAGTTTAAAAAAAAGAGTCCCTGAGCTTCTTCAGAAAGCCTTTAAAAGTCTCTGAGATTCTTCAGAGAGCATGAAAGAGTTTGAGTTTTTTCAAAAGTTCTTCTTACTTTAAAAAAAAGACTCACTGAGCTTCTTCAGAAAGCCTTTAAAAGTCTCTGAGATTCTTCAGAGAGCATGAAAGAGTTTGAGTTTTTTCAAAAGTTCTTCTTAGTTTTCTTCATTAATGGTCTAACCTTTTAAATTGCCCAATTTTGGCAGCAGTTTTCGTTTACGGCCATACCACCTTGGTCACGCCCGATCTTGTCTGATCTCGGAAGCTAAGCAGGGTCGGGCCTGGTTAGTACTTGGATGGGAGACCGCCTGGGAATACCAGGTGCTGTAAGCTTTTTTGATTTAAAAAAAAAAAAAGAAAAAAAAAGAGTCCCTGAGCTTCTTCAGAAAGCCTTTAAAAGTCTCTGAGATTCTTCAGAGAGCATGAAAGAGTTTGAGTTTTTTCAAAAGTTCTTCTTAGTTAAAAAAAAAGACTCACTGAGCTTCTTCAGAAAGCCTTTAAAAGTCTCTGAGATTCTTCAGAGAGCATGAAAGAGTTTGAGTTTTTTCAAAAGTTCTTCTTAGTTTTCTTCATTAATGGTCTAACCTTTTAAATTGCCCAATTTTGGCAGCAGTTTTCGCTTACGGCCATACCACCTTGGTCACGCCCGATCTCGTCTGATCTCGGAAGCTAAGCAGGGTCGGGCCTGGTTAGTGCTTGGATGGGAGACCGCCTGGGAATACCAGGTGCTGTAAGCTTTTTTGATTTAAAAAAAAAAAGAGTCCCTGAGCTTCTTCAGAAAGCCTTTAAAAGTCTCTGAGATTCTTCAGAGAGCATGAAAGAGTTTGAGTTTTTTCAAAAGTTCTTCTTACTTTAAAAAAAAGACTCACTGAGCTTCTTCAGAAAGCCTTTAAAAGTCTCTGAGATTCTTCAGAGAGCATGAAAGAGTTTGAGTTTTTTTCAAAAGTTCTTCTTAGTTAAAAAAAAAGAGTCCCTGAGCTTCTTCAGAAAGCCTTTAAAAGTCTCTGAGATTCTTCAGAGAGCATGAAAGAGTTTGAGTTTTTTCAAAAGTTCTTCTTAGTTTAAAAAAAAGACTCACTGAGCTTCTTCAGAAAGCCTTTAAAAGTCTCTGAGATTCTTCAGAGAGCATGAAAGAGTTTGAGTTTTTTCAAAAGTTCTTCTTAGTTTTCTTCATTAATGGTCTAACCTTTTAAATTGCCCAATTTTGGCAGCAGTTTTCGCTTACGGCCATACCACCTTGGTCACGCCCGATCTCGTCTGATCTCGGAAGCTAAGCAGGGTCGGGCCTGGTTAGTGCTTGGATGGGAGACCGCCTGGGAATACCAGGTGCTGTAAGCTTTTTTGATTTAAAAAAAAAAAAAAAAAAAGAGTCCCTGAGCTTCTTCAGAAAGCCTTTAAAAGTCTCTGAGATTCTTCAGAGAGCATGAAAGAGTTTGAGTTTTTTCAAAAGTTCTTCTTAGTTTAACCTGTTAACCTTCAAGGCCACTTTTGAAAAATCCCCAGAAATGGCATACCCAAACTTAAACAGATACAGTTCATGAACCCTTTGCACTAAAAGCACAAGTATGATCTCATTTGAAAGCTGACACCTAGTAGTTTATTGTAAATGTAGAAATAATTATTGTCATAATGAAAAAAAAAATGTTTAAATAGCTTCAAAGTTTTTTAAAGTTATTAGAAATTTACTTTCATGAAACATCTTCATAAAAATAAAATTGAAGTTGGCCCTGGAGCAATCTAGAAATGCACTGCAGCTAAAGCCATATGTGTGACCATTTTATATTTAAAATCTGAAAATGATAAGTCTAAAACTCTGTATTTAGTTAAATGTTTTTCAAGATCATGTCAAATTACTTTATTTTGATTAGACTCTAAAATGCAAACTGATGTTTAGTCATCTTCTGAGTCATCTAATCAGTCTATAGTCTCTATTATTTTGTGGTGCAAACGAGCCCCATTCAGAGTCAGTCTCTCCTTGCACACATTTACACCTCTCCAGACTGGTTATGGCTCTAAATATGCATTTCTTTTGTCTGCATTATAGCTACTAACGACTGGCTATTCACAGGCTATTCATAGGGTTTCA
>NW_027509204.1:1500000-1505000 GCF_051911475.1 Siphateles boraxobius
CAAAAGTTCTTCTTACTTTAAAAAAAAGACTCACTGAGCTTCTTCAGAAAGCCTTTAAAAGTCTCTGAGATTCTTCAGAGAGCATGAAAGAGTTTGAGTTTTTTCAAAAGTTCTTCTTAGTTTAAAAAAAAAGAGTCCCTGAGCTTCTTCAGAAAGCCTTTAAAAGTCTCTGAGATTCTTCAGAGAGCATGAAAGAGTTTGAGTTTTTTCAAAAGTTCTTCTTAGTTTTCTTCATTAATGGTCTAACCTTTTAAATTGCCCAATTTTGGCAGCAGTTTTCGCTTACGGCCATACCACCTTGAGGGCGCCCTAGAGCAACCAGGAAGTAGTGTGGCAGTAGTGGGTGAGGAAGTCTCACCAAACGTGTTTCTGTGTTTTATCGTTTGTTTTTGTCAGAATCAGTGTTTTTTTGTTAGTTTTTTTGTTTTGTTTTTTGTTTAAGCTAAATCCTCCCAACAGCATACGCTGTTTGGGAGGAATTTTGTCTGCGTGTTTTTCTTTGATGGATGGACAAAGGTTAACGGACATTGCAATGGCTGGAGTACCACGAGGGCGAAACGACCACGGACCGGACGAACAACAAAGAGATGGACAAGAACGGGGGAAAGAAGCGAGAAAGGAGAAAGCGAAAAGGATGTACAAAAAGGAAGCGACAATAATGGTGGATTTAAGAGATGAAAAAGAGGTGAGAGCGATGGATATCATAAAAGCAGTGACGGAGAAGATCGGAGAAGGAAAGATTTTGGCAGTGAGACCTAAACAAACAAATGAATATGAAGTTACACTTGAACGGGAGGAGGATACGGGATGCTTAATGGACGGATTGGATATTAAAGGAATGACATTCGAGGTAAAGAGTCTTCACAACAGGGACTATGTTGTCTCTTTTATGCACCTGCCGGCCTACACTGAGGATGCGGACATTTTTAATAAGCTGGAACAATGGGGAGTAATCCCAGTTTCTGTGGTGAAAAGGAGGTTTTATCCGGGCACAAATATAGAGGACGGCACACGCTTTTTAAAAGTAAGGTTCCCAAGGGAGGTGGCATCACTACCATACAGCACAAGACTGGAAACAGCTGAAGGACCACAATACTTCAGAGTGATGCACAGTCATCAGGTGAAAACCTGTCGACTGTGCATGAGCCCGGACCACGTGGTGAAAGACTTTCCAGATTTTAAGTGTTTTAAATGTGACGAGAAAGGCCACTTTGCAAGGAACTGCAACGCTGTTAAGTGCCCGGATTGCCGAGAGGTTCTCACTAAATGTGAATGCTGGACGGGGCGAGAGGAGGAAGAAGAGGAGCAGGTGAGCGGGCAGGTGCTAGAAAGAGACACAGAAAATGAGCAAGAAGAAGAAAACGGAGGAAAGGAGACGAGTGAAATTACAGAAAATAAACAAAGTGAGGAACGGATGGACGATGAGTATAAACAGGGGGAACAAACACAACAAGAGGATAAAAACTGGACACAAATGGACATGAATGTAAGCTTGGAAAGTGAAGTAGACAGAGCAGAACAAAAGGACACGGAGCAGAATGTGAAAATGGAAAAGGAAGCGGAAAATGAAGAAGATGACAATGTAGTTCCATCAAATAAAAGGAGAAGATCAATACAGATAAAACCGAACACTGAAGGAGCGAGAAAAAGAGTGACTTTAAAAGGTGAGCAACAAAGTATAGATGAAAAGGAGCTGGTAAAGGACTCGGAGGAGAATGAATGAAAAGATGGATTTTAGCAATTTTTTTTTAAGAACTTTTTTTTGTGTCATGATTTTAAGAATGGTTACTTTTAATGCTAGAGGTTTTTAATGCTGAGATTTTTCAGAGAGCATGAAAGAGTTTGAGTTTTTTCAAAAGTTCTTCTTAGTTTTCTTCATTAATGGTCTAACCTTTTAAATTGCCCAATTTTGGCAGCAGTTTTCGCTTACGGCCATACCACCTTGGTCACGCCCGATCTCGTCTGATCTCGGAAGCTAAGCAGGGTCGGGCCTGGTTAGTGCTTGGATGGGAGACCGCCTGGGAATACCAGGTGCTGTAAGCTTTTTTGATTTAAAAAAAAAAAAAAAAAAAAGAGTCCCTGAGCTTCTTCAGAAAGCCTTTAAAAGTCTCTGAGATTCTTCAGAGAGCATGAAAGAGTTTGAGTTTTTTCAAAAGTTCTTCTTACTTTAAAAAAAAGACTCACTGAGCTTCTTCAGAAAGCCTTTAAAAGTCTCTGAGATTCTTCAGAGAGCATGAAAGAGTTTGAGTTTTTTTCAAAAGTTCTTCTTAGTTTAAAAAAAAGAGTCCCTGAGCTTCTTCAGAAAGCCTTTAAAAGTCTCTGAGATTCTTCAGAGAGCATGAAAGAGTTTGAGTTTTTTCAAAAGTTCTTCTTACTTTAAAAAAAAGACTCACTGAGCTTCTTCAGAAAGCCTTTAAAAGTCTCTGAGATTCTTCAGAGAGCATGAAAGAGTTTGAGTTTTTTCAAAAGTTCTTCTTAGTTTTCTTCATTAATGGTCTAACCTTTTAAATTGCCCAATTTTGGCAGCAGTTTTCGTTTACGGCCATACCACCTTGGTCACGCCCGATCTTGTCTGATCTCGGAAGCTAAGCAGGGTCGGGCCTGGTTAGTACTTGGATGGGAGACCGCCTGGGAATACCAGGTGCTGTAAGCTTTTTTGATTTAAAAAAAAAAAAAGAAAAAAAAAGAGTCCCTGAGCTTCTTCAGAAAGCCTTTAAAAGTCTCTGAGATTCTTCAGAGAGCATGAAAGAGTTTGAGTTTTTTCAAAAGTTCTTCTTAGTTAAAAAAAAAGACTCACTGAGCTTCTTCAGAAAGCCTTTAAAAGTCTCTGAGATTCTTCAGAGAGCATGAAAGAGTTTGAGTTTTTTCAAAAGTTCTTCTTAGTTTTCTTCATTAATGGTCTAACCTTTTAAATTGCCCAATTTTGGCAGCAGTTTTCGCTTACGGCCATACCACCTTGGTCACGCCCGATCTCGTCTGATCTCGGAAGCTAAGCAGGGTCGGGCCTGGTTAGTGCTTGGATGGGAGACCGCCTGGGAATACCAGGTGCTGTAAGCTTTTTTGATTTAAAAAAAAAAAAGAGTCCCTGAGCTTCTTCAGAAAGCCTTTAAAAGTCTCTGAGATTCTTCAGAGAGCATGAAAGAGTTTGAGTTTTTTCAAAAGTTCTTCTTACTTTAAAAAAAAGACTCACTGAGCTTCTTCAGAAAGCCTTTAAAAGTCTCTGAGATTCTTCAGAGAGCATGAAAGAGTTTGAGTTTTTTTCAAAAGTTCTTCTTAGTTAAAAAAAAAGAGTCCCTGAGCTTCTTCAGAAAGCCTTTAAAAGTCTCTGAGATTCTTCAGAGAGCATGAAAGAGTTTGAGTTTTTTCAAAAGTTCTTCTTAGTTTAAAAAAAAGACTCACTGAGCTTCTTCAGAAAGCCTTTAAAAGTCTCTGAGATTCTTCAGAGAGCATGAAAGAGTTTGAGTTTTTTCAAAAGTTCTTCTTAGTTTTCTTCATTAATGGTCTAACCTTTTAAATTGCCCAATTTTGGCAGCAGTTTTCGCTTACGGCCATACCACCTTGGTCACGCCCGATCTCGTCTGATCTCGGAAGCTAAGCAGGGTCGGGCCTGGTTAGTGCTTGGATGGGAGACCGCCTGGGAATACCAGGTGCTGTAAGCTTTTTTGATTTAAAAAAAAAAAAAAAAAAAGAGTCCCTGAGCTTCTTCAGAAAGCCTTTAAAAGTCTCTGAGATTCTTCAGAGAGCATGAAAGAGTTTGAGTTTTTTCAAAAGTTCTTCTTAGTTTAACCTGTTAACCTTCAAGGCCACTTTTGAAAAATCCCCAGAAATGGCATACCCAAACTTAAACAGATACAGTTCATGAACCCTTTGCACTAAAAGCACAAGTATGATCTCATTTGAAAGCTGACACCTAGTAGTTTATTGTAAATGTAGAAATAATTATTGTCATAATGAAAAAAAAAATGTTTAAATAGCTTCAAAGTTTTTTAAAGTTATTAGAAATTTACTTTCATGAAACATCTTCATAAAAATAAAATTGAAGTTGGCCCTGGAGCAATCTAGAAATGCACTGCAGCTAAAGCCATATGTGTGACCATTTTATATTTAAAATCTGAAAATGATAAGTCTAAAACTCTGTATTTAGTTAAATGTTTTTCAAGATCATGTCAAATTACTTTATTTTGATTAGACTCTAAAATGCAAACTGATGTTTAGTCATCTTCTGAGTCATCTAATCAGTCTATAGTCTCTATTATTTTGTGGTGCAAACGAGCCCCATTCAGAGTCAGTCTCTCCTTGCACACATTTACACCTCTCCAGACTGGTTATGGCTCTAAATATGCATTTCTTTTGTCTGCATTATAGCTACTAACGACTGGCTATTCACAGGCTATTCATAGGGTTTCAAACCCTAATTTCTTTTATCAAAGTTCTCACTAAATATTTGAAACTGGTATCAAATGCACTGAAACATTTCAGTAAGCATTCCTATTTAGAAAAAAATCATAAAACAATAACTGCTGGTGGCAGGTGCACCTGGGCTAGCTAGCATGTTAGCTTAGCACACCATCAATACACGACCATTTATGAGATTGAAACCATGTTTGTGCTCCAAACTTACTTTATAACGCAAGTCGAGTGTTTTAAATAATCTTCTGTGATCTAATTTGGCTTCAGATAAAAAAAAATCCGACAGAAAATTTATTATTTATAGTGTTCTGCACGATGATGAAATCTATATCGATTAGCATTGCATTATAAATATAATCTATTATTATGAAATACCTGGCATGGCTTGAAGAACACAGGTAACTCAAATATCATTGCAATCATGTTTATTGTCTTCAAAACATCTTTATCTGCATGTTACAGCGATCTCTGTCAGCTACTTTCTGTATCAGTGACGTCCTGGAATGTCACATGACTATGGGTCTTCTTCGTGATCCATATATGGACTGTTATTGTGCATATAGCGCCCTCAGGCTATTGGTATGAATTGA
>NW_027509204.1:1510000-1525000 GCF_051911475.1 Siphateles boraxobius
ACAAGAACGGGGGAAAGAAGCGAGAAAGGAGAAAGCGAAAAGGATGTACAAAAAGGAAGCGACAATAATGGTGGATTTAAGAGATGAAAAAGAGGTGAGAGCGATGGATATCATAAAAGCAGTGACGGAGAAGATCGGAGAAGGAAAGATTTTGGCAGTGAGACCTAAACAAACAAATGAATATGAAGTTACACTTGAACGGGAGGAGGATACGGGATGCTTAATGGACGGATTGGATATTAAAGGAATGACATTCGAGGTAAAGAGTCTTCACAACAGGGACTATGTTGTCTCTTTTATGCACCTGCCGGCCTACACTGAGGATGCGGACATTTTTAATAAGCTGGAACAATGGGGAGTAATCCCAGTTTCTGTGGTGAAAAGGAGGTTTTATCCGGGCACAAATATAGAGGACGGCACACGCTTTTTAAAAGTAAGGTTCCCAAGGGAGGTGGCATCACTACCATACAGCACAAGACTGGAAACAGCTGAAGGACCACAATACTTCAGAGTGATGCACAGTCATCAGGTGAAAACCTGTCGACTGTGCATGAGCCCGGACCACGTGGTGAAAGACTTTCCAGATTTTAAGTGTTTTAAATGTGACGAGAAAGGCCACTTTGCAAGGAACTGCAACGCTGTTAAGTGCCCGGATTGCCGAGAGGTTCTCACTAAATGTGAATGCTGGACGGGGCGAGAGGAGGAAGAAGAGGAGCAGGTGAGCGGGCAGGTGCTAGAAAGAGACACAGAAAATGAGCAAGAAGAAGAAAACGGAGGAAAGGAGACGAGTGAAATTACAGAAAATAAACAAAGTGAGGAACGGATGGACGATGAGTATAAACAGGGGGAACAAACACAACAAGAGGATAAAAACTGGACACAAATGGACATGAATGTAAGCTTGGAAAGTGAAGTAGACAGAGCAGAACAAAAGGACACGGAGCAGAATGTGAAAATGGAAAAGGAAGCGGAAAATGAAGAAGATGACAATGTAGTTCCATCAAATAAAAGGAGAAGATCAATACAGATAAAACCGAACACTGAAGGAGCGAGAAAAAGAGTGACTTTAAAAGGTGAGCAACAAAGTATAGATGAAAAGGAGCTGGTAAAGGACTCGGAGGAGAATGAATGAAAAGATGGATTTTAGCAATTTTTTTTTAAGAACTTTTTTTTGTGTCATGATTTTAAGAATGGTTACTTTTAATGCTAGAGGTTTACTGGACATGAGGAAATTTGAAAAAGTGAAGGAAATGTGTAAAAGAGAAGATGTGATAATGTTACAAGAGACTAACTGGAAAGACTTGCATATAAGTGAAATAAGAAAAAAATGGAATGGAGAGATTTTATACAACAACGGGGATGATAGATTTGGAAGAGGAGTTGCAGTACTAACAAGAGAAAATAGAGATATAAAATGTAAAGTAGTATATAAAGATAAAGTGGGGAAATGTATAGGTTTTGAAATGGAATATGAAGAGAACAAAATACTTGTGGTAAATGTGCATGCACCCCCGGAAGAGATTAAGAAGAGGGAATATTTTAATGGTTTAAGGGAACTTTTAAGGAAATATAAGGATATTGTTATTATGGGGGATTTTAATGTTGTTTTTAGTAAACTGGACATGGCTGAAGGAATGGTTTTTAAGACAGATACAGGAAGAAAAGAGTTAAAAGGGCTGATGGAAGAAAATGAATTGATTGATGTATGGAGGGAAAGAAATGAAAAGAGAAAAGAATTTTCAAGAAGACAAATTGTGGGGAATTTTATTTGTAAAACGAGAATTGATTTTATTTTATGTACACGGAATATGGAAAGCTATTTAGAAAAAATAAGATATGAAGAAACTAGTTTAAGTGATCACAAGCCTATTTTTATGCAAATTGATTGGGATACAGTGAAAAGAGGGCCGGGAGTATGGGTTTTAAACACAGGGATTTTAAAGAACGAAGACTATGTTTTAAGTGTACAGGAAATTATAACAAAGGAAAAAGAAAACGGAATGTATAGAGAAGACAAAAGGATTTGGTGGGAAAATGTGAAGTATTTAATCAAAAATTTTAGCATAAAATATTGTGGGATAATTCAGAGATGTAAAAAGGGTAAAGAAAGAGACATACAAGAACAACTAGAAAAGGAATTGAACATGAATGAAAAAGATATACAAAAAATAAAAGAAATAGAGGGAAAACTGAAAGAAATAGAAGAGAAGAAATATAATGGGGCACGATTAAGAAGTAAAGCAAAGTATACAGTGGAAGGAGAGAAATGTACTAAGTTTTTTTTTGATTTGGAAAGAAGAAGGGGAATTTCACAAACAATTAAAAGAATACAAAGGGAAGATGGAGAGATAGTGGAAACAAATGAAGAGATACTAAAAGCAATAAAAGCATACTATGGAAAGCTATTCAAAGCAGAAGGAGTAAAGGAGGAAGAAAAACTAGAATTATTGAAACAAATAAAGACCAAAGTAGGAGAGGATGACAAAAAAGAGTGTGACCTAGAGATAAGAGAAGAAGAGATAAAAAGAGCAATAAGTGAACTGAATAAAAGGAAAAGCCCAGGTATTGACGGTTTAGGGAATTAATTTTATATAACTTTTAAGGATTTTTTAACGGATATTTTAAAAGAAGTATATGAAGAGACTTTTAAGAAAGATGAAATGAATCAGAGAATGGGGATGGGATTAATTAAGTTGATATATAAAAGAAAAGGAGAAAAAGCAGATTTAAAAAATTATAGACCCATCACAATGTTGAACACAGATTTGAAAATTTTAACAAAAGTTTTAGCCAACAGATTGAAGGAGGTAATGCCAACCCTAATCAAAACAAATCAAGTATATGGAGTGAAAGGGAAGGATATAGCAGACACAACAATAAGTATAATAGATAGAATAAGGTATATGAAAGAAAAAAATAAGGATGGATATGTTATTAGTTTGGATTTTGAAAAGGCCTTCGACAGAGTAGAACATGACTATTTATTTGAGATTTTAAGTGGGTATGGGTTTGGGGAAAGTTTTATCAAATGGATTAAAATTTTATATAAAGGAGCAATAACAAGAGTAAAATGTAATGGGTTTTTAACAGAATGTTTTAAATTAACTAGGTCAATAAGACAAGGATGTCCACTATCAGCACTTTTATATTCACTAGTTGCAGAACCTTTGGGATTAGCTGTTAAAAGAGATAAAGAAGTAAAAGGGATAGACATTGAAGAGAGTGGGGAAAATGAAAACATGTTTCAATACGCAGACGATACAACAATAATGGTTAAGGATATAAACAGTGTTAAAAAAGCAATGGAAGTGGTACAGACGTTTTGTAGGGGATCAGGGAGCAAGATAAATGAAGAGAAAACAGTATATATGAGATTTGGAGGGGCGAGTGTTTTAGCAAATGATTTTAAGTTTAAAGAATCAAAGGAAATAAAGATCCTAGGTGTTTTAATAGGGAAAGACGAAAAATATGTTGAAGTAGTAATGTGGGAAGAAATACTAGGAGGAATTGAAAGAAGGTTAAATTTTTGGAAATTGAGGACTTTAAGTTTAAAGGGGAAGGTTTTGATTGTAAATGTTTTAATGGTAGCAAAGTTGTGGTATGTTTTATATGTGACTTCTATGCCGATGTGGGTGGAAAAAAGGCTGAAGAAATGTTTTCTGGATTTTATATGGGATGGAAAACCTCCAAGAATTGCATACAATACTATAATAGGAGAAGTTGGAAAGGGAGGGATGGGATTGATAGATGTGGAACAAAGAAAAAATAGCTTAAGAGTTAAAGTAATAAAAAAGTATCTGGATGAGAAAATTAAAACAACGTGGAAAAAGACGATGGAATATTTTTTAAATAAATGTGGGAATTTTAATTTGGGAGATAATATTTTATGGATGAAAACTAAGAATTGGATGGTGAAAGGAATGGCAGATTTTTACAGAGAATTGATGAGTGCTTGGGGGAAATTTTTAACTATTGTTAATTTTAATCCTCAAGGTAGAGAGAGCATTTTAAACCAGCCTTTATTCTTAAACAGCGGCATTTTAAATCAGGGGAATGTGATTTTTTTAAAGAAATGGTGGGATGTTGGGATCACAAGAGTTAGAGATATTTTATATGAATTTAAAGAGGGATTTTTACCATTACAGTATATAATAGATACAATGGAAGTGGCAAAAGAGGATTTTAATGAACAAGAACTACAAAATAAGTATGAAATAATGAAAGAAGCAATACCCAAAGAGTGGATAAAAAGAATAGAAGATATGGAAGAAGAGAAACAAGGGAAAAAAGTGAATGTAAAGTTGGGAGAAAAACGATATGCTTTTAATGAATGTACTGTGAAAATGTTTTACTGTTTTTTTAGAGAGGGGGTTTTCAGAAAACCAAAAGTCAATGAGTACTGGGTACAGAAATACAAAGATCTAAAAGAAGAGGATATATGGAATAACATGAAAGGTACAATGATAGACGCAAAATTGGAGAGTTTTGAATATTTAATCAGACACAGAGCAATTTTTACTGACATTATTTTAAAAAAAATCCACATGGAACTAAGTGAAACATGTAAAGTGTGTAATGTGGAAGATGAAAGTTTTTTACACTTGTTTTTAAATTGTAGAGAATTGGAAGATTTTAACAAAAAGGGTAAAAGACTGATTGAAATGTTGAGAGGGGAATCCAATGAGAGGACTGTAGAATGGAATAGAGTGGTGATGTTTGGGATGGAAGAAAAGGGTAAAAACAAATGTTTTATTAATCTGTGTGTGATGCTAATGAAAAGTGCAATATGGGAGAGAAGAATTGTAGCAAAAAAGGAAAAAATCGTGTTGGATGTTTGGATTGCTTTTAAAAGGAAAACTGAATTGTATATTGAAGGATTGTATGAGTATTTTAAATGTGAAAATAAGTTGGATGTTTTTTATGGTGTTTTTACCCCAAAAGTTTGTGGTGTTCTAAAGGATCTAATGTGGAAGTTGCCTGGAAGTGAAGAAGTTTTTTAAATTATTTAAATGATTTGTGATGTAGAATGGTTGTGGAAGAAAATCTGTATCTTTTAATTTCTATTTGATTTTATTGTATTTTATTGATTGAAATTTTCCAATAAAAAAAAAAAAAAAAAAAAAAAGTAATGCCCGATCTCGTCTGATCTCGGAAGCTAATCAGGGTCGGGCCTGGTTAGTACTTGGATGGGAGACCGCCTGGGAATACCAGGTGCTGTAAGCTTTTTTGATTTAAAAAAAAAAAAAGAAAAAAAAAAGAGTCCCTGAGCTTCTTCAGAAAGCCTTTAAAAGTCTCTGAGATTCTTCAGAGAGCATGAAAGAGTTTGAGTTTTTTCAAAAGTTCTTCTTACTTTAAAAAAAAGACTCACTGAGCTTCTTCAGAAAGCCTTTAAAAGTCTCTGAGATTCTTCAGAGAGCATGAAAGAGTTTGAGTTTTTTCAAAAGTTCTTCTTAGTTTAAAAAAAGAGTCCCTGAGCTTCTTCAGAAAGCCTTTAAAAGTCTCTGAGATTCTTCAGAGAGCATGAAAGAGTTTGAGTTTTTTCAAAAGTTCTTCTTAGTTTAAAAAAAAGACTCACTGAGGTTCTTCAGAAAGCCTTTAAAAGTCTCTGAGATTCTTCAGAGAGCATGAAAGAGTTTGAGTTTTTTCAAAAGTTCTTCTTAGTTTTCTTCATTAATGGTCTAACCTTTTAAATTGCCCAATTTTGGCAGCAGTTTTCGCTTACGGCCATACCACCTTGGTCATGCCCGATCTCGTCTGATCTCGGAAGCTAAGCAGGGTCGGGCCTGGTTAGTACTTGGATGGGAGACCGCCTGGGAATACCAGGTGCTGTAAGCTTTTTTGATTTAAAAAAAAAAAAAGAAAAAAAAAAGAGTCCCTGAGCTTCTTCAGAAAGCCTTTAAAAGTCTCTGAGATTCTTCAGAGAGCATGAAAGAGTTTGAGTTTTTTCAAAAGTTCTTCTTACTTTAAAAAAAAAACTCACTGAGCTTCTTCAGAAAGCCTTTAAAAGTCTCTGAGATTCTTCAGAGAGCATGAAAGAGTTTGAGTTTTTTCAAAAGTTCTTCTTAGTTTAAAAAAAAGACTCCCTGAGCTTCTTCAGAAAGCCTTTAAAAGTCTCTGAGATTCTTCAGAGAGCATGAAAGAGTTTGAGTTTTTTCAAAAGTTCTTCTTAGTTTAAAAAAAATACTCACTGAGCTTCTTCAGAAAGCCTTTAAAAGTCTCTGAGATTCTTCAGAGAGCATGAAAGAGTTTGAGTTTTTTCAAAAGTTCTTCTTAGTTTTCTTCATTAATGGTCTAACCTTTTAAATTGCCCAATTTTGGCAGCAGTTTTCGCTTACGGCCATACCACCTTGGTCATGCCCGATCTCGTCTGATCTCGGAAGCTAAGCAGGGTCGGGCCTGGTTAGTACTTGGATGGGAGACCGCCTGGGAATACCAGGTGCTGTAAGCTTTTTTGATTTAAAAAAAAAAAAAAAAAAAGTCCCTGAGCTTCTTCAGAAAGCCTTTAAAAGTCTCTGAGATTCTTCAGAGAGCATGAAAGAGTTTGAGTTTTTTCAAAAGTTCTTCTTACTTTAAAAAAAAGACTCACTGAGCTTCTTCAGAAAGCCTTTAAAAGTCTCTGAGATTCTTCAGAGAGCATGAAAGAGTTTGAGTTTTTTCAAAAGTTCTTCTTAGTTTAAAAAAAAGAGTCCCTGAGCTTCTTCAGAAAGCCTTTAAAAGTCTCTGAGATTCTTCAGAGAGCATGAAAGAGTTTGAGTTTTTTCAAAGTTCTTCTTAGTTTAAAAAAAAGACTCACTGAGCTTCTTCAGAAAGCCTTTAAAAGTCTCTGAGATTCTTCAGAGAGCATGAAAGAGTTTGAGTTTTTTCAAAAGTTCTTCTTAGTTTAAAAAAAAGAGTCCCTGAGCTTCTTCAGAAAGCCTTTAAAAGTCTCTGAGATTCTTCAGAGAGCATGAAAGAGTTTGAGTTTTTTCAAAGTTCTTCTTAGTTTAAAAAAAAGACTCACTGAGCTTCTTCAGAAAGCCTTTAAAAGTCTCTGAGATTCTTCAGAGAGCATGAAAGAGTTTGAGTTTTTTCAAAAGTTCTTCTTAGTTTTCTTCATTAATGGTCTAACCTTTTAAATTGCCCAATTTTGGCAGCAGTTTTCGCTTACGGCCATACCACCTTGGTCATGCCCGATCTCGTCTGATCTCGGAAGCTAAGTAGGGTCGGGCCTGGTTAGTACTTGGATGGGAGACCGCCTGGGAATACCAGGTGCTGTAAGCTTTTTTGATTTAAAAAAAAAAAAAAGAGTCCCTGAGCTTCTTCAGAAAGCCTTTAAAAGTCTCTGAGATTCTTCAGAGAGCATGAAAGAGTTTGAGTTTTTTCAAAAGTTCTTCTTATTTTAAAAAAAAGACTCACTGAGCTTCTTCAGAAAGCCTTTAAAAGTCTCTGAGATTCTTCAGAGAGCATGAAAGAGTTTGAGTTTTTTCAAAAGTTCTTCTTAGTTTAAAAAAAAGACTCACTGAGCTTCTTCAGAAAGCCTTTAAAAGTCTCTGAGATTCTTCAGAGAGCATGAAAGAGTTTGAGTTTTTTCAAAAGTTCTTCTTAGTTTAAAAAAAAGAGTCCCTGAGCTTCTTCAGAAAGCCTTTAAAAGTCTCTGAGATTCTTCAGAGAGCATGAAAGAGTTTGAGTTTTTTCAAAAGTTCTTCTTAGTTTAAAAAAAAAGAGTCCCTGAGCTTCTTCAGAAAGCTTTTAAAAGTCTCTGAGATTCTTCAGAGAGCATGAAAGAGTTTGAGTTTTTTCAAAAGTTCTTCTTACTTTAAAAAAAAGACTCACTGAGCTTCTTCAGAAAGCCTTTAAAAGTCTCTGAGATTCTTCAGAGAGCATGAAAGAGTTTGAGTTTTTTCAAAAGTTCTTCTTAGTTTAAAAAAAAAGAGTCCCTGAGCTTCTTCAGAAAGCCTTTAAAAGTCTCTGAGATTCTTCAGAGAGCATGAAAGAGTTTGAGTTTTTTCAAAAGTTCTTCTTAGTTTTCTTCATTAATGGTCTAACCTTTTAAATTGCCCAATTTTGGCAGCAGTTTTCGCTTACGGCCATACCACCTTGAGGGCGCCCTAGAGCAACCAGGAAGTAGTGTGGCAGTAGTGGGTGAGGAAGTCTCACCAAACGTGTTTCTGTGTTTTATCGTTTGTTTTTGTCAGAATCAGTGTTTTTTTGTTAGTTTTTTTGTTTTGTTTTTTGTTTAAGCTAAATCCTCCCAACAGCATACGCTGTTTGGGAGGAATTTTGTCTGCGTGTTTTTCTTTGATGGATGGACAAAGGTTAACGGACATTGCAATGGCTGGAGTACCACGAGGGCGAAACGACCACGGACCGGACGAACAACAAAGAGATGGACAAGAACGGGGGAAAGAAGCGAGAAAGGAGAAAGCGAAAAGGATGTACAAAAAGGAAGCGACAATAATGGTGGATTTAAGAGATGAAAAAGAGGTGAGAGCGATGGATATCATAAAAGCAGTGACGGAGAAGATCGGAGAAGGAAAGATTTTGGCAGTGAGACCTAAACAAACAAATGAATATGAAGTTACACTTGAACGGGAGGAGGATACGGGATGCTTAATGGACGGATTGGATATTAAAGGAATGACATTCGAGGTAAAGAGTCTTCACAACAGGGACTATGTTGTCTCTTTTATGCACCTGCCGGCCTACACTGAGGATGCGGACATTTTTAATAAGCTGGAACAATGGGGAGTAATCCCAGTTTCTGTGGTGAAAAGGAGGTTTTATCCGGGCACAAATATAGAGGACGGCACACGCTTTTTAAAAGTAAGGTTCCCAAGGGAGGTGGCATCACTACCATACAGCACAAGACTGGAAACAGCTGAAGGACCACAATACTTCAGAGTGATGCACAGTCATCAGGTGAAAACCTGTCGACTGTGCATGAGCCCGGACCACGTGGTGAAAGACTTTCCAGATTTTAAGTGTTTTAAATGTGACGAGAAAGGCCACTTTGCAAGGAACTGCAACGCTGTTAAGTGCCCGGATTGCCGAGAGGTTCTCACTAAATGTGAATGCTGGACGGGGCGAGAGGAGGAAGAAGAGGAGCAGGTGAGCGGGCAGGTGCTAGAAAGAGACACAGAAAATGAGCAAGAAGAAGAAAACGGAGGAAAGGAGACGAGTGAAATTACAGAAAATAAACAAAGTGAGGAACGGATGGACGATGAGTATAAACAGGGGGAACAAACACAACAAGAGGATAAAAACTGGACACAAATGGACATGAATGTAAGCTTGGAAAGTGAAGTAGACAGAGCAGAACAAAAGGACACGGAGCAGAATGTGAAAATGGAAAAGGAAGCGGAAAATGAAGAAGATGACAATGTAGTTCCATCAAATAAAAGGAGAAGATCAATACAGATAAAACCGAACACTGAAGGAGCGAGAAAAAGAGTGACTTTAAAAGGTGAGCAACAAAGTATAGATGAAAAGGAGCTGGTAAAGGACTCGGAGGAGAATGAATGAAAAGATGGATTTTAGCAATTTTTTTTTAAGAACTTTTTTTTGTGTCATGATTTTAAGAATGGTTACTTTTAATGCTAGAGGTTTAATGGACATGAGGAAATTTGAAAAAGTGAAGGAAATGTGTAAAAGAGAAGATGTGATAATGTTACAAGAGACTAACTGGAAAGACTTGCATATAAGTGAAATAAGAAAAAAAATGGAATGGAGAGATTTTATACAACAACGGGGATGATAGATTTGGAAGAGGAGTTGCAGTACTAACAAGAGAAAATAGAGATATAAAATGTAAAGTAGTATATAAAGATAAAGTGGGGAAATGTATAGGTTTTGAAATGGAATATGAAGAGAACAAAATACTTGTGGTAAATGTGCATGCACCCCCGGAAGAGATTAAGAAGAGGGAATATTTTAATGGTTTAAGGGAACTTTTAAGGAAATATAAGGATATTGTTATTATGGGGGATTTTAATGTTGTTTTTAGTAAACTGGACATGGCTGAAGGAATGGTTTTTAAGACAGATACAGGAAGAAAAGAGTTAAAAGGGCTGATGGAAGAAAATGAATTGATTGATGTATGGAGGGAAAGAAATGAAAAGAGAAAAGAATTTTCAAGAAGACAAATTGTGGGGAATTTTATTTGTAAAACGAGAATTGATTTTATTTTATGTACACGGAATATGGAAAGCTATTTAGAAAAAATAAGATATGAAGAAACTAGTTTAAGTGATCACAAGCCTATTTTTATGCAAATTGATTGGGATACAGTGAAAAGAGGGCCGGGAGTATGGGTTTTAAACACAGGGATTTTAAAGAACGAAGACTATGTTTTAAGTGTACAGGAAATTATAACAAAGGAAAAAGAAAACGGAATGTATAGAGAAGACAAAAGGATTTGGTGGGAAAATGTGAAGTATTTAATCAAAAATTTTAGCATAAAATATTGTGGGATAATTCAGAGATGTAAAAAGGGTAAAGAAAGAGACATACAAGAACAACTAGAAAAGGAATTGAACATGAATGAAAAAGATATACAAAAAATAAAAGAAATAGAGGGAAAACTGAAAGAAATAGAAGAGAAGAAATATAATGGGGCACGATTAAGAAGTAAAGCAAAGTATACAGTGGAAGGAGAGAAATGTACTAAGTTTTTTTTTGATTTGGAAAGAAGAAGGGGAATTTCACAAACAATTAAAAGAATACAAAGGGAAGATGGAGAGATAGTGGAAACAAATGAAGAGATACTAAAAGCAATAAAAGCATACTATGGAAAGCTATTCAAAGCAGAAGGAGTAAAGGAGGAAGAAAAACTAGAATTATTGAAACAAATAAAGACCAAAGTAGGAGAGGATGACAAAAAAGAGTGTGACCTAGAGATAAGAGAAGAAGAGATAAAAAGAGCAATAAGTGAACTGAATAAAAGGAAAAGCCCAGGTATTGACGGTTTAGGGAATTAATTTTATATAACTTTTAAGGATTTTTTAACGGATATTTTAAAAGAAGTATATGAAGAGACTTTTAAGAAAGATGAAATGAATCAGAGAATGGGGATGGGATTAATTAAGTTGATATATAAAAGAAAAGGAGAAAAAGCAGATTAAAAAAATTATAGACCCATCACAATGTTGAACACAGATTTGAAAATTTTAACAAAAGTTTTAGCCAACAGATTGAAGGAGGTAATGCCAACCCTAATCAAAACAAATCAAGTATATGGAGTGAAAGGGAAGGATATAGCAGACACAACAATAAGTATAATAGATAGAATAAGGTATATGAAAGAAAAAAATAAGGATGGATATGTTATTAGTTTGGATTTTGAAAAGGCCTTCGACAGAGTAGAACATGACTATTTATTTGAGATTTTAAGTGGGTATGGGTTTGGGGAAAGTTTTATCAAATGGATTAAAATTTTATATAAAGGAGCAATAACAAGAGTAAAATGTAATGGGTTTTTAACAGAATGTTTTAAATTAACTAGGTCAATAAGACAAGGATGTCCACTATCAGCACTTTTATATTCACTAGTTGCAGAACCTTTGGGATTAGCTGTTAAAAGAGATAAAGAAGTAAAAGGGATAGACATTGAAGAGAGTGGGGAAAATGAAAACATGTTTCAATACGCAGACGATACAACAATAATGGTTAAGGATATAAACAGTGTTAAAAAAGCAATGGAAGTGGTACAGACGTTTTGTAGGGGATCAGGGAGCAAGATAAATGAAGAGAAAACAGTATATATGAGATTTGGAGGGGCGAGTGTTTTAGCAAATGATTTTAAGTTTAAAGAATCAAAGGAAATAAAGATCCTAGGTGTTTTAATAGGGAAAGACGAAAAATATGTTGAAGTAGTAATGTGGGAAGAAATACTAGGAGGAATTGAAAGAAGGTTAAATTTTTGGAAATTGAGGACTTTAAGTTTAAAGGGGAAGGTTTTGATTGTAAATGTTTTAATGGTAGCAAAGTTGTGGTATGTTTTATATGTGACTTCTATGCCGATGTGGGTGGAAAAAAGGCTGAAGAAATGTTTTCTGGATTTTATATGGGATGGAAAACCTCCAAGAATTGCATACAATACTATAATAGGAGAAGTTGGAAAGGGAGGGATGGGATTGATAGATGTGGAACAAAGAAAAAATAGCTTAAGAGTTAAAGTAATAAAAAAGTATCTGGATGAGAAAATTAAAACAACGTGGAAAAAGACGATGGAATATTTTTTAAATAAATGTGGGAATTTTAATTTGGGAGATAATATTTTATGGATGAAAACTAAGAATTGGATGGTGAAAGGAATGCCAGATTTTTACAGAGAATTGATGAGTGCTTGGGGGAAATTTTTAACTATTGTTAATTTTAATCCTCAAGGTAGAGAGAGCATTTTAAACCAGCCTTTATTCTTAAACAGCGGCATTTTAAATCAGGGGAATGTGATTTTTTTAAAGAAATGGTGGGATGTTGGGATCACAAGAGTTAGAGATATTTTATATGAATTTAAAGAGGGATTTTTACCATTACAGTATATAATAGATACAATGGAAGTGGCAAAAGAGGATTTTAATGAACAAGAACTACAAAATAAGTATGAAATAATGAAAGAAGCAATACCCAAAGAGTGGATAAAAAGAATAGAAGATATGGAAGAAGAGAAACAAGGGAAAAAAGTGAATGTAAAGTTGGGAGAAAAACGATATGCTTTTAATGAATGTACTGTGAAAATGTTTTACTGTTTTTTTAGAGAGGGGGTTTTCAGAAAACCAAAAGTCAATGAGTACTGGGTACAGAAATACAAAGATCTAAAAGAAGAGGATATATGGAATAACATGAAAGGTACAATGATAGACGCAAAATTGGAGAGTTTTGAATATTTAATCAGACACAGAGCAATTTTTACTGACATTATTTTAAAAAAAATCCACATGGAACTAAGTGAAACATGTAAAGTGTGTAATGTGGAAGATGAAAGTTTTTTACACTTGTTTTTAAATTGTAGAGAATTGGAAGATTTTAACAAAAAGGGTAAAAGACTGATTGAAATGTTGAGAGGGGAATCCAATGAGAGGACTGTAGAATGGAATAGAGTGGTGATGTTTGGGATGGAAGAAAAGGGTAAAAACAAATGTTTTATTAATCTGTGTGTGATGCTAATGAAAAGTGCAATATGGGAGAGAAGAATTGTAGCAAAAAAGGAAAAAATCGTGTTGGATGTTTGGATTGCTTTTAAAAGGAAAACTGAATTGTATATTGAAGGATTGTATGAGTATTTTAAATGTGAAAATAAGTTGGATGTTTTTTATGGTGTTTTTACCCCAAAAGTTTGTGGTGTTCTAAAGGATCTAATGTGGAAGTTGCCTGGAAGTGAAGAAGTTTTTTAAATTATTTAAATGATTTGTGATGTAGAATGGTTGTGGAAGAAAATCTGTATCTTTTAATTTCTATTTGATTTTATTGTATTTTATTGATTGAAATTTTCCAATAAAAAAAAAAAAAAAAAAAAAAAGTAATGCCCGATCTCGTCTGATCTCGGAAGCTAATCAGGGTCGGGCCTGGTTAGTACTTGGATGGGAGACCGCCTGGGAATACCAGGTGCTGTAAGCTTTTTTGATTTAAAAAAAAAAAAAGAAAAAAAAAAGAGTCCCTGAGCTTCTTCAGAAAGCCTTTAAAAGTCTCTGAGATTCTTCAGAGAGCATGAAAGAGTTTGAGTTTTTTCAAAAGTTCTTCTTACTTTAAAAAAAAGACTCACTGAGCTTCTTCAGAAAGCCTTTAAAAGTCTCTGAGATTCTTCAGAGAGCATGAAAGAGTTTGAGTTTTTTCAAAAGTTCTTCTTAGTTTAAAAAAAGAGTCCCTGAGCTTCTTCAGAAAGCCTTTAAAAGTCTCTGAGATTCTTCAGAGAGCATGAAAGAGTTTGAGTTTTTTCAAAAGTTCTTCTTAGTTTAAAAAAAAGACTCACTGAGGTTCTTCAGAAAGCCTTTAAAAGTCTCTGAGATTCTTCAGAGAGCATGAAAGAGTTTGAGTTTTTTCAAAAGTTCTTCTTAGTTTTCTTCATTAATGGTCTAACCTTTTAAATTGCCCAATTTTGGCAGCAGTTTTCGCTTACGGCCATACCACCTTGGTCATGCCCGATCTCGTCTGATCTCGGAAGCTAAGCAGGGTCGGGCCTGGTTAGTACTTGGATGGGAGACCGCCTGGGAATACCAGGTGCTGTAAGCTTTTTTGATTTAAAAAAAAAAAAAGAAAAAAAAAAGAGTCCCTGAGCTTCTTCAGAAAGCCTTTAAAAGTCTCTGAGATTCTTCAGAGAGCATGAAAGAGTTTGAGTTTTTTCAAAAGTTCTTCTTACTTTAAAAAAAAAACTCACTGAGCTTCTTCAGAAAGCCTTTAAAAGTCTCTGAGATTCTTCAGAGAGCATGAAAGAGTTTGAGTTTTTTCAAAAGTTCTTCTTAGTTTAAAAAAAAGACTCCCTGAGCTTCTTCAGAAAGCCTTTAAAAGTCTCTGAGATTCTTCAGAGAGCATGAAAGAGTTTGAGTTTTTTCAAAAGTTCTTCTTAGTTTAAAAAAAATACTCACTGAGCTTCTTCAGAAAGCCTTTAAAAGTCTCTGAGATTCTTCAGAGAGCATGAAAGAGTTTGAGTTTTTTCAAAAGTTCTTCTTAGTTTTCTTCATTAATGGTCTAACCTTTTAAATTGCCCAATTTTGGCAGCAGTTTTCGCTTACGGCCATACCACCTTGGTCATGCCCGATCTCGTCTGATCTCGGAAGCTAAGCAGGGTCGGGCCTGGTTAGTACTTGGATGGGAGACCGCCTGGGAATACCAGGTGCTGTAAGCTTTTTTGATTTAAAAAAAAAAAAAAAAAAAGTCCCTGAGCTTCTTCAGAAAGCCTTTAAAAGTCTCTGAGATTCTTCAGAGAGCATGAAAGAGTTTGAGTTTTTTCAAAAGTTCTTCTTACTTTAAAAAAAAGACTCACTGAGCTTCTTCAGAAAGCCTTTAAAAGTCTCTGAGATTCTTCAG
>NW_027509204.1:1530000-1535000 GCF_051911475.1 Siphateles boraxobius
TCCCCTGATCCGAGAGGATTTCGGATGGGGTCCCTCTGCGGGCTATAAATCGTCTGAGTGCCAACAAAAATGCATCCGCATCAATGCTGTTAAGGAGGTCGAGGTGAATGCATCTGGTCGTCAAGCACTTGAAGATGACTCCCCATCGCTTTTCAGTGCGACGGCCAATCTTCACAATGAAGGGCCCAAAACAGTCAACTCCAGTCGAGAAAAAAGGCGGTTGGTACAGTCGCAGGCGAGCTAAAGGTAAGTCAGCCATGATTGGCACGATCGGCTTGGCTCTCCACTTCTGGCACTCCACACACTCTCTCTGATGTTGCCTTACTGCTTGTCTACCTCTCAGGATCCAGTAGTGGCGACGGAGTTCAGCGAAAACCCTGTCAGGTCCTGGATGGAGAAGGTGTTCATCATAGTGCTTTATGAGAAGCTTAGTCACCTTATGGTGTGGGTGTAAAACCACTGGGTGGATCTCCGTTTGACTCATGCCATCCAGTTTCCTCAGCCTTCCTCCCACACGAATCAGTCCTAGTGTGCAATCCAACTCTGGTGCAAGTGTGTTCAAACGGCTGGATGCAGGTACAGGTTTCGCTGCCTTCAAGGCCTTAAGTTCCTCTGCGAAGGTCTCCTCCTGACATCGACTCAATATGAGTGTTTTCGCACTCCGGTAATCAGGGTGTTGCATGCTCATGTCTTGGGTAGGCGCCCCGTGAAGAAACTGGTAAGCAGCATCAATCAAGTCCTTCCAGGAAGTGTACTGGGATGCATCAGGAATGCCAGAACCTTGATCTGCAACAAGCCCACAAAAGACAACTTTCCTCGTCTCTGATATGTCATCTTGTGCCTCTATCAAGGGTGTGACTGGCCAGTGATCTGGTGGTTCACGAAGAAATGTTGGACCCTGACTCCACCTGCTTGGGTTCGCCAGCTCTGTAAGTGTTTTCCCTCTAGTAATATCATCCGCCGGGTTATTCAGGGAATCCACATACCTCCATGAGTGAAGCTCTGTCAACTCTTGGATTTCTGCCACTCTTGTCCCAACAAAAACTTTATACCTACAAGACTCGGACTGTATCCAAGTCAGGACAGTAGTAGAGTCAGTCCATAATGTCACTTCCTCTATGGGGATAGTCAGTTCCTGGCTGAGGAGATTGGCGAGTTGGGCACTGGTGAGAGCTGCGCAGAGTTCGAGACGTGGGATTGACAGCTGTCGTTTGGGGGCTACCCTAGAGCGGGCCATGACAAAGGAGGTATGAATCTCTCCAAGCTGCTCAACAAGGAGGTAAGCAACTGATCCATAGGCCAACTCTGATGCATCACCAAACACATGCAAGCTAAATTTTGATGTCTCCACATCAAAGTTGGAAGGGATGTAGCATCTGTTAAGCTTGATCTTGCAGAGGTCAGGCAACTCCTTCTCCCATATTTTCCACTTCTCTAACAAATCTGTGGGAAGGTTCGGGTCATCCCAATTCCTTGGTTTGGCCCAAAGCTTCTGGACAAGAATCTTGGCCCGTGTGGTAAAGGGAATGATAAACCCTAGGGGGTCATACTGTGACGCCAAGACCTTGTAAATGTGTCTCATAGTTGGAGGGTGCTCTACCATGGCACGATGCCGGTAGCCTAGTTGATCCTCTAGACAGCGCCACATCAAACCCAGAGCTGGTTCCAAAGGATCCAAATTATACTGTTGCAACCACAGTTCAATACTCTCTGAACGAGCCATTGATGGTAAATGCTGAACGACTGAAGGTACATTAGAAGCCCACTGTCTTATTTCAAAGCCCCCTAAGGCAAGAAGAGGTCTCATCTTGTCGATCAGTTGCTTAGCTTCCGTAGCAGTGGGAAGACTTTGTAGACAATTGTCAACGTAAAAGCTTCGCTCTATAGACTGCAGTACTTCTTCGTTTCCGGGCTGCTGGCTGCGAACATGTGTCTGTAAAGCAAAAGTAGCGCAGCAGGGACTGCAGGTCGTCCCAAAAGGCAAGACTTGCCACTCGTAGACGTCAGGTGGATCCTCCTTTCGCATATTTCTCCAAATAAACCTCAGCAGGGGTTTGTCTTTGGGTAGGAGTCTCACCTGGTGAAACATGCCGCGTATGTCACCACTAATGGCAACCGGATACTGCCTAAACCGAAGGAGAACTCCCATCAATGAGGCACCGAGGCTAGGACCAGGAAGCAGCTGCTGATTAAGGGAGATACCCAGATGCATGAAGGAGCAGTTAAAAACCAGCCGGTCCTTGCCATTATGGTGCACAAGGTGGTGTGGTATGAACCATGACTCCTCATCGGACAGCAGATTCTCCGGTGGTACCTTAACAACATACCCTGAATCAAGGAGTTTCTGTATTTCAGCTTCATACACCTGAGCTTTCTCTGTGTCTTTGCTGAGATGCTTCTCAGTGTTCCTGAGGCGGGACAAGACTGATTCCTTTGTTCCTCTCAAAGGTGGGCCATCCCGTGCACGAAGGAGTGGAGTAGCGTAACGCCAGATGCCATTAACTTCTACCCGTTGTGTTGTAGTCTCCAGCATATTCACAGCCGCTTCATCCTGTTTTGACCGTGTTACCAGCTTTTCACTGCGGTATGGGAGGACGTCCAATTGCCACAATCGCTCAACATGTTGGTAAACAGGATCTCGAATTGGAGTAAGGGAAGTGAATAAGCATTGTGATGACGGTACCTGATGTGGGAGAAGTCCATCTGGTCCCTGGAGAACCCAACCGAGCTGTGTACGTACAGCTGCGGGTCCACCAACTGGTCCTAGTCTGATGGGCTCCTTAGCTGTTATCAGGTTTGGATAGTCAGACCCAATTAGGAGAAGGGGCTGCACCTTATCAAAGGATGGAAGATGAATTCCTCTGAGGTGGTAATAGCATCGCTGAAGCCTCTTAATGGGATAGGTTTGCTCAGTTAACGTAAGGAGAGGAGCTGTAAACACATTTGTAAGGCTGTACTTCTCATTTGGACTTGACTGTGTGGAAATCAGCAGATCAATTGACTGTCCCTTCAAATCTGTGACATCATGTCGGATGGTGCGAAGGGCCATAATCTCTTCCCTACCCGCAAGTCCTAACTGCTGAACTGCTGCTGGAAGAACAATACTCCGTTGGGCCCCATCATCTAGGATAGCATATGTTGGTACAGACCTTTTGCCTCTCCACAGCAGTACTGGGACGACTTTCAGGTACACACGTCCTGTGGAGCTAGGGGAAGTCAGATATGCTCGATCGGCAGACATCGTAAGTAACACAAGGTTGGGACCCTCTTTAGCGATAGAATGCAGGACACTGAGGTGTACATTTCCACATTCTCTACAAGGTTTCTTTAGCGTGCATTCCTCACATTTATGACTGGTGCGACCACATTTCCAACATCTCTTGCCGTCCTTTATCCACTTGAGAATCTGTTCAGTTGAGCGCTCAGCGATCTGACTGCACTGTGACAAGTAGTGCTCTTGACTTTTACAGAACAGACACAGACGTTTCAGTTTCTTGACTAATTGCTGACTATGTGTGGGCTCTGGATGGGCATAATGCACCGTACTGACCTCTTTGGCTTGGTCGCTGCCATGATAAACTGCAGTGAGTCGAGTTTGGGGCTTCGGAATGGGTTGACGTTCTCTATGGGGGGCTTGAACTCTCTCCGTCTGGTAGCGCTGTACCATTTTAGATGACAGACGCTGAGCCTCTGCCTTCACTTTCAACCAGTCAGCGAGGTCATGGAGGTTATACGGATTGAGGCTGTCAGTGCTCAGTCGGCCTCGTAACTGGAGGTGCTCAATGAAACTATCTCTGTAGTGCTTGGGTAGCTTACTGAGTAGTCTGTCAACATGGCCCGTGCAAGTGAGTTCTCGTCCCTGTGGCCCCTCAATGGACATCAACATGCCTACTAACAAGTCAACATTGAGTGCAAAACTCTGGAAAGCCTTTGCATCCCCAGCTCTAATATCAGGCGAATTTAACAGAGATGCAATTTCACTTTGTGCCAGCTGATGAGGTTGGCCATACTGTCGTTGCAATGCCGTCATAGCTGCTGCATAGGGCGCAGGATAATGTCGGCATGATTGGGCTATTAGCCTTGCTTCCTCCAGAACTAACTGTTCCATTAGCACCCTGTATTTATAATGTTCAGTAAGCTCAGTGTGAGGATTGAGGAGATTGTCCAAAGCCATCTTAAGATCCGTAAACTCTCTCTCACTATCATTCACAAGCTTCGGTAATTTTGGGATTGGAACCGGCTGGAGTGGAAGTGCTGTAGGCATTGGCCGATGAACAGGAGTTGGAGGTGTGGTCGGGTACGTAACTGGACAGTCATACCAGGTCTGTCCTGGAATCTGTGTAGAAGGCTGAGTGACATAATACCCTGGGAGCGATGATGGAGGTTGATTAGGGTCTGGCATGGTGAATGACTGCCGTGGTGGTTGGCTTGGCACAGCAGTCTGTAACTGATAGGCTGGTGGCACACCAGTTGTATAGGCTGCTGTAACTAGAGGCAGTTTCACCGATGTAACAGTACGTGGCAATGATGAGGTAAGCTGATATGAAGGACGGAAATCTGGTGTACTGAATAATGTTTGCTGATGCAGAGTTACATGTGGTGCCGGTAAATGTGAGACACCAAAGTATGACGGAGTCGTACCATATTTAGCATTTGTCGTAGTTTGTGGCATGTGCCATGGGGCTGACGGTAGAGAAATGTCTCTGGTGGCCATAGCAGCTGGGAATGACTGGCTTGCATACTGAATTGGGATAGATGGCGCTGCAGTAGCTTTCAGTCTGACCACAGGCGGTGACATAGCTCTAGCCTGTTCTTCATCTCGAAGTGAAGGCGAAACAGAACCACTGCTGAGTAATTCACATGCGGATGGACTGTGATATTCTCTTTGGGCTACCGGTGGACTAGAATGAATAAAGGATCTCTCAGCATCTAACTGTCTAGCAAAAATACCAGATCCATTGTCAACGCTGCCCATATGACATGTAACTGGACCTGCTGCT
>NW_027509204.1:1562500-1567500 GCF_051911475.1 Siphateles boraxobius
TTCAAAAGTTCTTCTTACTTTAAAAAAAAGACTCACTGAGCTTCTTCAGAAAGCCTTTAAAAGTCTCTGAGATTCTTCAGAGAGCATGAAAGAGTTTGTTTTTTCAAAAGTTCTTCTTAGTTTAAAAAAAAGAGTCACTGAGCTTCTTCAGAAAGCCTTTAAAAGTCTCTGAGATTCTTCAGAGAGCATGAAAGAGTTTGAGTTTTTTCAAAAGTTCTTCTTAGTTTAAAAAAAAGACTCACTGAGCTTCTTCAGAAAGCCTTTAAAAGTCTCTGAGATTCTTCAGAGAGCATGAAAGAGTTTGAGTTTTTTCAAAAGTTCTTCTTAGTTTTCTTCATTAATGGTCTAACCTTTTAAATTGCCCAATTTTGGCAGCAGTTTTCGCTTACGGCCATACCACCTTGGTCACGCCCGATCTCGTCTGATCTCGGAAGCTAAGCAGGGTCGGGCCTGGTTAGTGCTTGGATGGGAGACCGCCTGGGAATACCAGGTGCTGTAAGCTTTTTTGATTTAAAAAAAAAAAAAAGAAAAAAAAAAGAGTCCCTGAGCTTCTTCAGAAAGCCTTTAAAAGTCTCTGAGATTCTTCAGAGAGCATGAAAGAGTTTGAGTTTTTTCAAAAGTTCTTCTTACTTTAAAAAAAAGACTCACTGAGCTTCTTCAGAAAGCCTTTAAAAGTCTCTGAGATTCTTCAGAGAGCATGAAAGAGTTTGAGTTTTTTCAAAAGTTCTTCTTAGTTTAAAAAAAAGAGTCCCTGAGCTTCTTCAGAAAGCCTTTAAAAGTCTCTGAGATTCTTCAGAGAGCATGAAAGAGTTTGAGTTTTTTCAAAAGTTCTTCTTAGTTTAAAAAAAAGACTCACTGAGCTTCTTCAGAAAGCCTTTAAAAGTCTCTGAGATTCTTCAGAGAGCATGAAAGAGTTTGAGTTTTTTCAAAAGTTCTTCTTAGTTTTCTTCATTAATGGTCTAACCTTTTAAATTGCCCAATTTTGGCAGCAGTTTTCGCTTACGGCCATACCACCTTGGTCACGCCCGATCTCGTCTGATCTCGGAAGCTAAGCAGGGTCGGGCCTGGTTAGTGCTTGGATGGGAGACCGCCTGGGAATACCAGGTGCTGTAAGCTTTTTTGATTTAAAAAAAAAAAAAAGAAAAAAAAAAGAGTCCCTGAGCTTCTTCAGAAAGCCTTTAAAAGTCTCTGAGATTCTTCAGAGAGCATGAAAGAGTTTGAGTTTTTTCAAAAGTTCTTCTTACTTTAAAAAAAAGACTCACTGAGCTTCTTCAGAAAGCCTTTAAAAGTCTCTGAGATTCTTCAGAGAGCATGAAAGAGTTTGAGTTTTTTCAAAAGTTCTTCTTAGTTTAAAAAAAAGAGTCCCTGAGCTTCTTCAGAAAGCCTTTAAAAGTCTCTGAGATTCTTCAGAGAGCATGAAAGAGTTTGAGTTTTTTCAAAAGTTCTTCTTAGTTTAAAAAAAAGACTCACTGAGCTTCTTCAGAAAGCCTTTAAAAGTCTCTGAGATTCTTCAGAGAGCATGAAAGAGTTTGAGTTTTTTCAAAAGTTCTTCTTAGTTTTCTTCATTAATGGTCTAACCTTTTAAATTGCCCAATTTTGGCAGCAGTTTTCGCTTACGGCCATACCACCTTGGTCACGCCCGATCTCGTCTGATCTCGGAAGCTAAGCAGGGTCGGGCCTGGTTAGTGCCTGGATGGGAGACCGCCTGGGAATACCAGGTGCTGTAAGCTTTTTTGATTTAAAAAAAAAAAAAGAAAAAAAAAGAGTCCCTGAGCTTCTTCAGAAAGCCTTTAAAAGTCTCTGAGATTCTTCAGAGAGCATGAAAGAGTTTGAGTTTTTTCAAAAGTTCTTCTTACTTTAAAAAAAAGACTCACTGAGCTTCTTCAGAAAGCCTTTAAAAGTCTCTGAGATTCTTCAGAGAGCATGAAAGAGTTTGTTTTTTCAAAAGTTCTTCTTAGTTTAAAAAAAAGAGTCACTGAGCTTCTTCAGAAAGCCTTTAAAAGTCTCTGAGATTCTTCAGAGAGCATGAAAGAGTTTGAGTTTTTTCAAAAGTTCTTCTTAGTTTAAAAAAAAGACTCACTGAGCTTCTTCAGAAAGCCTTTAAAAGTCTCTGAGATTCTTCAGAGAGCATGAAAGAGTTTGAGTTTTTTCAAAAGTTCTTCTTAGTTTTCTTCATTAATGGTCTAACCTTTTAAATTGCCCAATTTTGGCAGCAGTTTTCGCTTACGGCCATACCACCTTGGTCACGCCCGATCTCGTCTGATCTCGGAAGCTAAGCAGGGTCGGGCCTGGTTAGTGCTTGGATGGGAGACCGCCTGGGAATACCAGGTGCTGTAAGCTTTTTTGATTTAAAAAAAAAAAAAAGAAAAAAAAAAGAGTCCCTGAGCTTCTTCAGAAAGCCTTTAAAAGTCTCTGAGATTCTTCAGAGAGCATGAAAGAGTTTGAGTTTTTTCAAAAGTTCTTCTTACTTTAAAAAAAAGACTCACTGAGCTTCTTCAGAAAGCCTTTAAAAGTCTCTGAGATTCTTCAGAGAGCATGAAAGAGTTTGAGTTTTTTCAAAAGTTCTTCTTAGTTTAAAAAAAAGAGTCCCTGAGCTTCTTCAGAAAGCCTTTAAAAGTCTCTGAGATTCTTCAGAGAGCATGAAAGAGTTTGAGTTTTTTCAAAAGTTCTTCTTAGTTTAAAAAAAAGACTCACTGAGCTTCTTCAGAAAGCCTTTAAAAGTCTCTGAGATTCTTCAGAGAGCATGAAAGAGTTTGAGTTTTTTCAAAAGTTCTTCTTAGTTTTCTTCATTAATGGTCTAACCTTTTAAATTGCCCAATTTTGGCAGCAGTTTTCGCTTACGGCCATACCACCTTGGTCACGCCCGATCTCGTCTGATCTCGGAAGCTAAGCAGGGTCGGGCCTGGTTAGTGCTTGGATGGGAGACCGCCTGGGAATACCAGGTGCTGTAAGCTTTTTTGATTTAAAAAAAAAAAAAAAGAAAAAAAAAAGAGTCCCTGAGCTTCTTCAGAAAGCCTTTAAAAGTCTCTGAGATTCTTCAGAGAGCATGAAAGAGTTTGAGTTTTTTCAAAAGTTCTTCTTACTAAAAAAAAAAGACTCACTGAGCTTCTTCAGAAAGCCTTTAAAAGTCTCTGAGATTCTTCAGAGAGCATGAAAGAGTTTGAGTTTTTTCAAAAGTTCTTCTTAGTTTAAAAAAAAGAGTCCCTGAGCTTCTTCAGAAAGCCTTTAAAAGTCTCTGAGATTCTTCAGAGAGCATGAAAGAGTTTGAGTTTTTTCAAAAGTTCTTCTTAGTTTAAAAAAAAGACTCACTGAGCTTCTTCAGAAAGCCTTTAAAAGTCTCTGAGATTCTTCAGAGAGCATGAAAGAGTTTGAGTTTTTTCAAAAGTTATTCTTAGTTTAAAAAAAAGAGTCCCTGAGCTTCTTCAGAAAGCCTTTAAAAGTCTCTGAGATTCTTCAGAGAGCATGAAAGAGTTTGAGTTTTTTCAAAAGTTCTTCTTAGTTTAAAAAAAAGACTCACTGAGCTTCTTCAGAAAGCCTTTAAAAGTCTCTGAGATTCTTCAGAGAGCATGAAAGAGTTTGAGTTTTTTCAAAAGTTCTTCTTAGTTTTCTTCATTAATGGTCTAACCTTTTAAATTGCCCAATTTTGGCAGCAGTTTTCGCTTACGGCCATACCACCTTGGTCATGCCCGATCTCGTCTGATCTCGGAAGCTAATCAGGGTCGGGCATGGTTAGTACTTGGATGGGAGACCGCCTGGGAATACCAGGTGCTGTAAGCTTTTTTGATTTAAAAAAAAAAAAAAGAAAAAAAAAAGAGTCCCTGAGCTTCTTCAGAAAGCCTTTAAAAGTCTCTGAGATTCTTCAGAGAGCATGAAAGAGTTTGAGTTTTTTCAAAAGTTCTTCTTAGTTTAAAAAAAAGACTCACTGAGCTTCTTCAGAAAGCCTTTAAAAGTCTCTGAGATTCTTCAGAGAGCATGAAAGAGTTTGAGTTTTTTCAAAAGTTCTTCTTAGTTTTCTTCATTAATGGTCTAACCTTTTAAATTGCCCAATTTTGGCAGCAGTTTTCGCTTACGGCCATACCACCTTGGTCACGCCCGATCTCGTCTGATCTCGGAAGCTAAGCAGGGTCGGGCCTGGTTAGTGCTTGGATGGGAGACCGCCTGGGAATACCAGGTGCTGTAAGCTTTTTTGATTTAAAAAAAAAAAAAAAAAAAAAAAAGAGTCCCTGAGCTTCTTCAGAAAGCCTTTAAAAGTCTCTGAGATTCTTCAGAGAGCATGAAAGAGTTTGAGTTTTTTCAAAAGTTCTTCTTAGTTTAAAAAAAAGACTCACTGAGCTTCTTCAGAAAGCCTTTAAAAGTCTCTGAGATTCTTCAGAGAGCATGAAAGAGTTTGAGTTTTTTCAAAAGTTCTTCTTAGTTTTCTTCATTAATGGTCTAACCTTTTAAATAGCCCAATTTTGGCAGCAGTTTTCGCTTACGGCCATACCACCTTGGTCACGCCCGATCTCGTCTGATCTCGGAAGCTAAGCAGGGTCGGGCCTGGTTAGTGCTTGGATGGGAGACCGCCTGGGAATACCAGGTGCTGTAAGCTTTTTTGATTTAAAAAAAAAAAAAAGAAAAAAAAAAAGAGTCCCTGAGCTTCTTCAGAAAGCCTTTAAAAGTCTCTGAGATTCTTCAGAGAGCATGAAAGAGTTTGAGTTTTTTCAAAAGTTCTTCTTACTTTAAAAAAAAGACTCACTGAGCTTCTTCAGAAAGCCTTTAAAAGTCTCTGAGATTCTTCAGAGAGCATGAAAGAGTTTGAGTTTTTTCAAAAGTTCTTCTTAGTTTAAAAAAAAGAGTCCCTGAGCTTCTTCAGAAAGCCTTTAAAAGTCTCTGAGATTCTTCAGAGAGCATGAAAGAGTTTGAGTTTTTTCAAAAGTTCTTCTTAGTTTAAAAAAAAGACTCACTGAGCTTCTTCAGAAAGCCTTTAAAAGTCTCTGAGATTCTTCAGAGAGCATGAAAGA
>NW_027509204.1:1697500-1702500 GCF_051911475.1 Siphateles boraxobius
CCCTTTCAAGGGAACTTCGAGCTGCGTCAAACGCTGCGGGAACGCCCCTGCGTTGTGCGTCATGAAGCACGTATGGAATCAGCCCAATGGAGAGATGAAACGTCATAGGCGGGTGACGTCATCGACCAGGAAACTATAAAGCACCCCAAAAACACAAGCGCATTAGCTTCTGTGCTTTCAGTCGCGCTACATGTGAATCTGTCCCTGTGTGATATTGTCTGTCTTACATACCCTGCACCACACAAACAATTTATCCCTATATATATATATATTGAGAGATTATGGCGGACGAACAGCAGTTTAGAAAGTGTGTTCCTCCCTGCTCGCGTTATTTAACGAGCGGGGATACACATGATCTTTGTGTTGTTTGTTTGGGAGTTCAGCATGCCCAGTTTGCTCTCGAGGGAGCAGACTGTGAGCATTGCGAGCGTTTGCCGTTAAGGACGCTCCGCTCCCGCCGATCGCTCTTTGAGGAGAGCGGTTCGGTGCGCGCTCCCCGCGGTTCGGGTCCCGCTTCTGCCGAGGCAGAGCGGCGGCGCTTATCGTGGGGATCGCAGATGGATCTCACAGCGGGGTTTGAGACGGGCTCTGCCTTATCTCTCCCTTCACCTGTGAGATCCAGTGCCTCAGTCCCGGGTTCGGAAGCACGCGCTGCGGTTTCTTCCGCTCGGGCTGAGGCACCAATGCTGCAGCTATCCAGTTCTGAGGAACTTGATGTTGTTAGTGTTGAGGGAGATGTGGAGGATTCGCCACCCAACACTCCTGAGAGTGATGAGCTTATGGAGGTGTTAACAAGAGCTGTTGAAAAACTTAATATTGAATGGCCAGTGACTAGACAGGAGTCTGTTTCTAAATCAAAGTTGGATGAGAGATTTTTGCCGTCACGTGTGCAGCCTCCACGCCGGTGCCTGCCGTTTTTCCATGATCTCCACACCGAGGTGTCGAAATCATGGAGAAAACCGGTGTCATATAGAGTGTTTAGTCCCCAGACTTCAACATACGCTAATATTATGGGAGCCAAGGCTCATGGTTATGGTGCTTTGCCTCGTGTGGAAGAGACGCTTGCGAGCCATCTCTCCCCCGAAGCAGCATCATCTTTTAAGGCACCGGCATTACCCACCAAGCCTTTAAGAAACACTTCGGCTTTGGTGGGTAAAGCATATTCGGCAGCAGGTCAGGCTGTGTCATGTCTGCATACTATGTCAATCTTGCAGGCATACCAGGCTGATCTGCTAAGGGACATGAGTGAGAGTGAGGAGGTCAGTACTGACGTAGTTCGCGAACTGCGTCAGGCTGCTGATTTATCCCTGCGTGCCACCAGAGAATCGGCCAAATTAATGGGTCGTTCTATGGCAGCTCTGGTGGCCGCAGAAAGACATTTGTGGTTAAATCAGACTAATATTAAAGAGAGAGAAAAAGCTTTTCTTTTAGATGCTCCTCTTTCTCCCATGGGGTTGTTTGGTGATGCTGTGAATTCAGTTTTCGATAAATTCCAAGAAGAAAAGAAACAAACTGCAGCTTTTAAAAAGTTTCTTCCCCTTAAAGTTCATGTCCCTGGGGCTGCTGGGCGGGAGCAGCCCCGGCCGTCTTCGAGCTCATCACATAGAGCGCAGCAGAGGCAGAGTGTCGCGTCTCGTGCTCCCCCTGCTGGACAGTGGGCTCAGCCGCGACACACTCAGCCGAAGCCTTCTCCCAGTAGAACTGATCTGAGGACAGTTATATTGGCTAAGAAGGCTTCGGCTAAGAAGAAGTCCTGACGCCAAGCCGTTCAGGATGCTGAGGGTGGTCCCCACCGAGGCGGAAAGGTGTTCACCTCTTTTTACGGTGCCCATTCCTCCTCGGTGCCCTCAGGGGCTCGTTCTGCCAACCCCGCCTTTATGCCGGGGCACAGACGATCCCAGCGAGCGCTTTCCCGAGGGACGCTCGCTCCCTCTGAGGAGGGTCTCAGAGCGGTCAGACCAGTTGTTCCCTGCCGGTGCGCCGTTACAGGGCGCTGCGTCTGCTGCTCAAGTTACACCAGAGGCCAGTCTCGAGAGGCTGGTACCCTTAGTAGAATTTCTGGCAGAGTGGAAAAGCCTTCCAAAAATATCTCATTGGGTCCTGCAGACAGTAGAAAAGGGTTATGCTATCCAGTTCAGGTGTCGTCCACCAAAATTCAGAGGGGTTCTGCACACAGTGGTGGGCCCCGAGCAGGCTCTGGTATTGGAACAAGAGGTGAAAACGCTCCTTCAAAAAGAGGCTATAGAACGGGTTCCTCCTCCCAGTTTGGAGTCAGGTTATTACAGCCGATATTTCATCGTTCCAAAGAAGGATGGGGGGTTGCGTCCAATTTTAAACCTGCGCATATTGAATCGCTCGGTAGGGAAGCTAAAATTCAAGATGCTCACTATCAAGCAGATCGTGTCTCAAATCAGGTCCGAGGACTGGTTTGTCACGATAGATCTGAAGGACGCATACTTCCATGTGTCCATCCTTCCACAACACAGGAAGTTCCTGAGGTTCGCCTTCGGGGGCGAGGCGTACCAGTACAGGGTTCTTCCGTTTGGCCTAGCTTTATCTCCCCGCACTTTCACGAAATGCATGGATGCAGCACTAGTGCCTCTGAGGCTTCAGGGCATTCGTATTCTCAATTACATCGACGATTGGTTGATTTTAGCTCAGACCGAGCAGATGGCGGTTCGGCATCGAGATGTCGTCCTCGCTCATATCAGAAAGTTGGGGTTGAGGCTGAACGCAAAGAAAAGTGTATTATCTCCTTCCCAGAAGACCACTTTTCTGGGTGTCGTTTGGGATTCGGTATCGATGCGGGCGCGACTCTCTCCGACCCGCATCGCTTCGATTCTCTCAGCTGTGAAACAAGTGAAGCTAGGCCAGCTACTCACTGTCAAGCAGTTTCAGAGACTGTTGGGTCTGATGGCAGCAGCGTCCAACGTTATACCTTGCGGCCTGTTGTACGTGAGACCGCTACAGTGGTGGCTCAGGACCAAGGGATTCTCCCCGAGGGGAAATCCGCTCCGCACGTTCAAAGTCACGCGGCGCTGCCTTCGTGCTCTGGTCATGTGGAGAGAAACTTGGTTCCTATCCAAAGGTCCTGTGCTGGGGGCTCTTTGTCGTCGCATAACGCTAACGACGGATGCTTCCCTCACAGGGTGGGGGGCGGTCATGAGTGGTCGCCCAGCCCAAGGTCTGTGGCAGGATCATCATCTTTCGTGGCACATAAATTGTCTAGAGATGTTGGCTGTGTTTCAGGCTCTGAAACACTTCCTAACTAACCTGAGAGGCCATCATGTGTTAGTTCAATCAGACAACACGTCGGTGGTCTCTTATATAAATCATCAGGGGGGCCTGCGGTCTCGCCGGCTTTACAAGTTGGCCCGTCAGATCCTCCTGTGGTCCCAAGGGAAGCTACTATCTCTGAGAGCAATGTATCTCCCTGGGTATTTGAATGTGGTAGCAGACTCCCTGTCGAGGCAGGGGCCGAGGCCAGGGGAATGGAGACTCCACCCCGAGGTGGTGGAGCTCCTTTGGTTGAGTTTCGGTCGCGCCGAGGTGGACCTATTCGCTTCCAAGGAGACCACTCATTGTCATCGGTGGTTCTCCATCACTCTTCCAGCCCCCCTGGGGTTGGATGCTATGGTGCAGCCGTGGCCGAGGTCACGTCTGTACGCCTTTCCCCCGATTGCTCTGTTACCAGGAGTTCTGGAGAGGGTCCGCCGGGACGGGGTCAGTCTACTACTAGTAGCCCCGTTCTGGCCGGCCCGAGTATGGTTTGCGGACCTGATTTCTCTCCTGGACGGTTCTCCTTTGGAGCTCCCGGTCAGGAGGGATCTACTCTCCCAGGCGGGGGGCACGATACTTCACCCCCGCCCAGAATTGTGGAAACTGTGGGCTTGGCCTCTGAGGGGGCCCAGCTCATAGACTCCGGTCTCTCAACCGAGGTTGTTGAGACCATTCTTAACTCCAGAGCTCCATCCACGAGGAAGCTTTATGCCTTGAAGTGGAAACTTTTCACTTCTTGGTGTGGAGAACACCTGCAGGACCCAGTTAACTGCCCAGTGGGTGCAGTGCTGGAATTCCTGCAGGAGCGCTTCTCCACAGGGTTATCCCCCTCCACACTAAAGGTGTATGTGGCGGCACTAGCTGCTTACCACGTCCCTTTCAGTGGAGTTTCTCTTGGGAGACACCCGCTTATAACTCGTTTCCTCCGTGGCACTTTGAGGCTGAGGCCAGCAGTTCGTACGAGGGTGCCGACTTGGGATCTGGCCATTGTATTAGAAGGTCTTTCCCTAGCTCCTTTTGAACCTATCGAAGAAGTTCCCGAGAAGTTTCTCACTTTTAAGACTATCTTTTTGCTTGCTATCTCTTCACTAAAAAGAATCGGAGATTTGCAGGCTCTGTCGGTTTCACCCTCGTGCCTGGAATTTGCACCTGGCATGGTTAAAGCTTTTCTGCATCCTAGACCAGGTTACGTTCCTAAGGTTCCTACTAATATTGTTAGACCTACGGTTCTGCAGGCTTTCTGTCCTCCTCCATTTATGTCATCGGACCAGGAGAAACTTAATTCACTCTGCCCTGTTAGGGCATTAGACGCTTATGTCCACAGAGCTGCCCTGTGGAGGAAATCAGAACAACTTTTTGTATGTTTCGGGCCACCCAGGAAAGGGTGTCCGGCGTCTAAACAGAGAATGAGCAAGTGGGTGGTTGAGGCTATCTCACTTGCTTATGAGTCGGCTGGCCAGCCTTCACCTTTGGTTGTCCGAGCTCACTCTACCAGGAGTATGGCTGCTTCTAAAGCTCTTTTGTCGGGGGTTTCCCTGAGTGATGTTTGTGATGCGGCTGGATGGTCTTCACCGCATACTTTTATTAAGTTCTATGACCTAGACTTAAGCTCTACCCCTGGGGCACAGGTGCTCTCGTCCTCTGTGCGCTAGTCTCACATGACGGTCATTTGGTCCTATGGCGACGTGGGTATTCGCGTTCCCGCAGCGTTTGACGCAGCT
>NW_027509204.1:1707500-1712500 GCF_051911475.1 Siphateles boraxobius
AAACGCTGCGGGAACGCCCCTGCGTTGTGCGTCATGAAGCACGTATGGAATCAGCCCAATGGAGAGATGAAACGTCATAGGCGGGTGACGTCATCGACCAGGAAACTATAAAGCACCCCAAAAACACAAGCGCATTAGCTTCTGTGCTTTCAGTCGCGCTACATGTGAATCTGTCCCTGTGTGATATTGTCTGTCTTACATACCCTGCACCACACAAACAATTTATCCCTATATATATATATATTGAGAGATTATGGCGGACGAACAGCAGTTTAGAAAGTGTGTTCCTCCCTGCTCGCGTTATTTAACGAGCGGGGATACACATGATCTTTGTGTTGTTTGTTTGGGAGTTCAGCATGCCCAGTTTGCTCTCGAGGGAGCAGACTGTGAGCATTGCGAGCGTTTGCCGTTAAGGACGCTCCGCTCCCGCCGATCGCTCTTTGAGGAGAGCGGTTCGGTGCGCGCTCCCCGCGGTTCGGGTCCCGCTTCTGCCGAGGCAGAGCGGCGGCGCTTATCGTGGGGATCGCAGATGGATCTCACAGCGGGGTTTGAGACGGGCTCTGCCTTATCTCTCCCTTCACCTGTGAGATCCAGTGCCTCAGTCCCGGGTTCGGAAGCACGCGCTGCGGTTTCTTCCGCTCGGGCTGAGGCACCAATGCTGCAGCTATCCAGTTCTGAGGAACTTGATGTTGTTAGTGTTGAGGGAGATGTGGAGGATTCGCCACCCCACACTCCTGAGAGTGATGAGCTTATGGAGGTGTTAACAAGAGCTGTTGAAAAACTTAATATTGAATGGCCAGTGACTAGACAGGAGTCTGTTTCTAAATCAAAGTTGGATGAGAGATTTTTGCCGTCACGTGTGCAGCCTCCACGCCGGTGCCTGCCGTTTTTCCATGATCTCCACACCGAGGTGTCGAAATCATGGAGAAAACCGGTGTCATATAGAGTGTTTAGTCCCCAGACTTCAACATACGCTAATATTATGGGAGCCAAGGCTCATGGTTATGGTGCTTTGCCTCGTGTGGAAGAGACGCTTTCGAGCCATCTCTCCCCCGAAGCAGCATCATCTTTTAAGGCACCGGCATTACCCACCAAGCCTTTAAGAAACACTTCGGCTTTGGTGGGTAAAGCATATTCGGCAGCAGGTCAGGCTGTGTCATGTCTGCATACTATGTCAATCTTGCAGGCATACCAGGCTGATCTGCTAAGGGACATGAGTGAGAGTGAGGAGGTCAGTACTGACGTAGTTCGCGAACTGCGTCAGGCTGCTGATTTATCCCTGCGTGCCACCAGAGAATCGGCCAAATTAATGGGTCGTTCTATGGCAGCTCTGGTGGCCGCAGAAAGACATTTGTGGTTAAATCAGACTAATATTAAAGAGAGAGAAAAAGCTTTTCTTTTAGATGCTCCTCTTTCTCCCATGGGGTTGTTTGGTGATGCTGTGAATTCAGTTTTCGATAAATTCCAAGAAGAAAAGAAACAAACTGCAGCTTTTAAAAAGTTTCTTCCCCTTAAAGTTCATGTCCCTGGGGCTGCTGGGCGGGAGCAGCCCCGGCCGTCTTCGAGCTCATCACATAGAGCGCAGCAGAGGCAGAGTGTCGCGTCTCGTGCTCCCCCTGCTGGACAGTGGGCTCAGCCGCGACACACTCAGCCGAAGCCTTCTCCCAGTAGAACTGATCTGAGGACAGTTATATTGGCTAAGAAGGCTTCGGCTAAGAAGAAGTCCTGACGCCAAGCCGTTCAGGATGCTGAGGGTGGTCCCCACCGAGGCGGAAAGGTGTTCACCTCTTTTTACGGTGCCCATTCCTCCTCGGTGCCCTCAGGGGCTCGTTCTGCCAACCCCGCCTTTATGCCGGGGCACAGACGATCCCAGCGAGCGCTTTCCCGAGGGACGCTCGCTCCCTCTGAGGAGGGTCTCAGAGCGGTCAGACCAGTTGTTCCCTGCCGGTGCGCCGTTACAGGGCGCTGCGTCTGCTGCTCAAGTTACACCAGAGGCCAGTCTCGAGAGGCTGGTACCCTTAGTAGAATTTCTGGCAGAGTGGAAAAGCCTTCCAAAAATATCTCATTGGGTCCTGCAGACAGTAGAAAAGGGTTATGCTATCCAGTTCAGGTGTCGTCCACCAAAATTCAGAGGGGTTCTGCACACAGTGGTGGGCCCCGAGCAGGCTCTGGTATTGGAACAAGAGGTGAAAACGCTCCTTCAAAAAGAGGCTATAGAACGGGTTCCTCCTCCCAGTTTGGAGTCAGGTTATTACAGCCGATATTTCATCGTTCCAAAGAAGGATGGGGGGTTGCGTCCAATTTTAGACCTGCGCATATTGAATCGCTCGGTAGGGAAGCTAAAATTCAAGATGCTCACTATCAAGCAGATCGTGTCTCAAATCAGGTCCGAGGACTGGTTTGTCACGATAGATCTGAAGGACGCATACTTCCATGTGTCCATCCTTCCACAACACAGGAAGTTCCTGAGGTTCGCCTTCGGGGGCGAGGCGTACCAGTACAGGGTTCTTCCGTTTGGCCTAGCTTTATCTCCCCGCACTTTCACGAAATGCATGGATGCAGCACTAGTGCCTCTGAGGCTTCAGGGCATTCGTATTCTCAATTACATCGACGATTGGTTGATTTTAGCTCAGACCGAGCAGATGGCGGTTCGGCATCGAGATGTCGTCCTCGCTCATATCAGAAAGTTGGGGTTGAGGCTGAACGCAAAGAAAAGTGTATTATCTCCTTCCCAGAAGACCACTTTTCTGGGTGTCGTTTGGGATTCGGTATCGATGCGGGCGCGACTCTCTCCGACCCGCATCGCTTCGATTCTCTCAGCTGTGAAACAAGTGAAGCTAGGCCAGCTACTCACTGTCAAGCAGTTTCAGAGACTGTTGGGTCTGATGGCAGCAGCGTCCAACGTTATACCTTGCGGCCTGTTGTACGTGAGACCGCTACAGTGGTGGCTCAGGACCAAGGGATTCTCCCCGAGGGGAAATCCGCTCCGCACGTTCAAAGTCACGCGGCGCTGCCTTCGTGCTCTGGTCATGTGGAGAGAAACTTGGTTCCTATCCAAAGGTCCTGTGCTGGGGGCTCTTTGTCGTCGCATAACGCTAACGACGGATGCTTCCCTCACAGGGTGGGGGGCGGTCATGAGTGGTCGCCCAGCCCAAGGTCTGTGGCAGGATCATCATCTTTCGTGGCACATAAATTGTCTAGAGATGTTGGCTGTGTTTCAGGCTCTGAAACACTTCCTAACTAACCTGAGAGGCCATCATGTGTTAGTTCAATCAGACAACACGTCGGTGGTCTCTTATATAAATCATCAGGGGGGCCTGCGGTCTCGCCGGCTTTACAAGTTGGCCCGTCAGATCCTCCTGTGGTCCCAAGGGAAGCTACTATCTCTGAGAGCAATGTATCTCCCTGGGTATTTGAATGTGGTAGCAGACTCCCTGTCGAGGCAGGGGCCGAGGCCAGGGGAATGGAGACTCCACCCCGAGGTGGTGGAGCTCCTTTGGTTGAGTTTCGGTCGCGCCGAGGTGGACCTATTCGCTTCCAAGGAGACCACTCATTGTCATCGGTGGTTCTCCATCACTCTTCCAGCCCCCCTGGGGTTGGATGCTATGGTGCAGCCGTGGCCGAGGTCACGTCTGTACGCCTTTCCCCCGATTGCTCTGTTACCAGGAGTTCTGGAGAGGGTCCGCCGGGACGGGGTCAGTCTACTACTAGTAGCCCCGTTCTGGCCGGCCCGAGTATGGTTTGCGGACCTGATTTCTCTCCTGGACGGTTCTCCTTTGGAGCTCCCGGTCAGGAGGGATCTACTCTCCCAGGCGGGGGGCACGATACTTCACCCCCGCCCAGAATTGTGGAAACTGTGGGCTTGGCCTCTGAGGGGGCCCAGCTCATAGACTCCGGTCTCTCAACCGAGGTTGTTGAGACCATTCTTAACTCCAGAGCTCCATCCACGAGGAAGCTTTATGCCTTGAAGTGGAAACTTTTCACTTCTTGGTGTGGAGAACACCTGCAGGACCCAGTTAACTGCCCAGTGGGTGCAGTGCTGGAATTCCTGCAGGAGCGCTTCTCCACAGGGTTATCCCCCTCCACACTAAAGGTGTATGTGGCGGCACTAGCTGCTTACCACGTCCCTTTCAGTGGAGTTTCTCTTGGGAGACACCCGCTTATAACTCGTTTCCTCCGTGGCACTTTGAGGCTGAGGCCAGCAGTTCGTACGAGGGTGCCGACTTGGGATCTGGCCATTGTATTAGAAGGTCTTTCCCTAGCTCCTTTTGAACCTATCGAAGAAGTTCCCGAGAAGTTTCTCACTTTTAAGACTATCTTTTTGCTTGCTATCTCTTCACTAAAAAGAATCGGAGATTTGCAGGCTCTGTCGGTTTCACCCTCGTGCCTGGAATTTGCACCTGGCATGGTTAAAGCTTTTCTGCATCCTAGACCAGGTTACGTTCCTAAGGTTCCTACTAATATTGTTAGACCTACGGTTCTGCAGGCTTTCTGTCCTCCTCCATTTATGTCATCGGACCAGGAGAAACTTAATTCACTCTGCCCTGTTAGGGCATTAGACGCTTATGTCCACAGAGCTGCCCTGTGGAGGAAATCAGAACAACTTTTTGTATGTTTCGGGCCACCCAGGAAAGGGTGTCCGGCGTCTAAACAGAGAATGAGCAAGTGGGTGGTTGAGGCTATCTCACTTGCTTATGAGTCGGCTGGCCAGCCTTCACCTTTGGTTGTCCGAGCTCACTCTACCAGGAGTATGGCTGCTTCTAAAGCTCTTTTGTCGGGGGTTTCCCTGAGTGATGTTTGTGATGCGGCTGGATGGTCTTCACCGCATACTTTTATTAAGTTCTATGACCTAGACTTAAGCTCTACCCCTGGGGCACAGGTGCTCTCGTCCTCTGTGCGCTAGTCTCACATGACGGTCATTTGGTCCTATGGCGACGTGGGTATTCGCGTTCCCGCAGCGTTTGACGCAGCTCGAAGTTCCCTTGAAAGGGAACGTCTCG
>NW_027509204.1:1717500-1735000 GCF_051911475.1 Siphateles boraxobius
TGCGTCATGAAGCACGTATGGAATCAGCCCAATGGAGAGATGAAACGTCATAGGCGGGTGACGTCATCGACCAGGAAACTATAAAGCACCCCAAAAACACAAGCGCATTAGCTTCTGTGCTTTCAGTCGCGCTACATGTGAATCTGTCCCTGTGTGATATTGTCTGTCTTACATACCCTGCACCACACAAACAATTTATCCCTATATATATATATATTGAGAGATTATGGCGGACGAACAGCAGTTTAGAAAGTGTGTTCCTCCCTGCTCGCGTTATTTAACGAGCGGGGATACACATGATCTTTGTGTTGTTTGTTTGGGAGTTCAGCATGCCCAGTTTGCTCTCGAGGGAGCAGACTGTGAGCATTGCGAGCGTTTGCCGTTAAGGACGCTCCGCTCCCGCCGATCGCTCTTTGAGGAGAGCGGTTCGGTGCGCGCTCCCCGCGGTTCGGGTCCCGCTTCTGCCGAGGCAGAGCGGCGGCGCTTATCGTGGGGATCGCAGATGGATCTCACAGCGGGGTTTGAGACGGGCTCTGCCTTATCTCTCCCTTCACCTGTGAGATCCAGTGCCTCAGTCCCGGGTTCGGAAGCACGCGCTGCGGTTTCTTCCGCTCGGGCTGAGGCACCAATGCTGCAGCTATCCAGTTCTGAGGAACTTGATGTTGTTAGTGTTGAGGGAGATGTGGAGGATTCGCCACCCCACACTCCTGAGAGTGATGAGCTTATGGAGGTGTTAACAAGAGCTGTTGAAAAACTTAATATTGAATGGCCAGTGACTAGACAGGAGTCTGTTTCTAAATCAAAGTTGGATGAGAGATTTTTGCCGTCACGTGTGCAGCCTCCACGCCGGTGCCTGCCGTTTTTCCATGATCTCCACACCGAGGTGTCGAAATCATGGAGAAAACCGGTGTCATATAGAGTGTTTAGTCCCCAGACTTCAACATACGCTAATATTATGGGAGCCAAGGCTCATGGTTATGGTGCTTTGCCTCGTGTGGAAGAGACGCTTTCGAGCCATCTCTCCCCCGAAGCAGCATCATCTTTTAAGGCACCGGCATTACCCACCAAGCCTTTAAGAAACACTTCGGCTTTGGTGGGTAAAGCATATTCGGCAGCAGGTCAGGCTGTGTCATGTCTGCATACTATGTCAATCTTGCAGGCATACCAGGCTGATCTGCTAAGGGACATGAGTGAGAGTGAGGAGGTCAGTACTGACGTAGTTCGCGAACTGCGTCAGGCTGCTGATTTATCCCTGCGTGCCACCAGAGAATCGGCCAAATTAATGGGTCGTTCTATGGCAGCTCTGGTGGCCGCAGAAAGACATTTGTGGTTAAATCAGACTAATATTAAAGAGAGAGAAAAAGCTTTTCTTTTAGATGCTCCTCTTTCTCCCATGGGGTTGTTTGGTGATGCTGTGAATTCAGTTTTCGATAAATTCCAAGAAGAAAAGAAACAAACTGCAGCTTTTAAAAAGTTTCTTCCCCTTAAAGTTCATGTCCCTGGGGCTGCTGGGCGGGAGCAGCCCCGGCCGTCTTCGAGCTCATCACATAGAGCGCAGCAGAGGCAGAGTGTCGCGTCTCGTGCTCCCCCTGCTGGACAGTGGGCTCAGCCGCGACACACTCAGCCGAAGCCTTCTCCCAGTAGAACTGATCTGAGGACAGTTATATTGGCTAAGAAGGCTTCGGCTAAGAAGAAGTCCTGACGCCAAGCCGTTCAGGATGCTGAGGGTGGTCCCCACCGAGGCGGAAAGGTGTTCACCTCTTTTTACGGTGCCCATTCCTCCTCGGTGCCCTCAGGGGCTCGTTCTGCCAACCCCGCCTTTATGCCGGGGCACAGACGATCCCAGCGAGCGCTTTCCCGAGGGACGCTCGCTCCCTCTGAGGAGGGTCTCAGAGCGGTCAGACCAGTTGTTCCCTGCCGGTGCGCCGTTACAGGGCGCTGCGTCTGCTGCTCAAGTTACACCAGAGGCCAGTCTCGAGAGGCTGGTACCCTTAGTAGAATTTCTGGCAGAGTGGAAAAGCCTTCCAAAAATATCTCATTGGGTCCTGCAGACAGTAGAAAAGGGTTATGCTATCCAGTTCAGGTGTCGTCCACCAAAATTCAGAGGGGTTCTGCACACAGTGGTGGGCCCCGAGCAGGCTCTGGTATTGGAACAAGAGGTGAAAACGCTCCTTCAAAAAGAGGCTATAGAACGGGTTCCTCCTCCCAGTTTGGAGTCAGGTTATTACAGCCGATATTTCATCGTTCCAAAGAAGGATGGGGGGTTGCGTCCAATTTTAGACCTGCGCATATTGAATCGCTCGGTAGGGAAGCTAAAATTCAAGATGCTCACTATCAAGCAGATCGTGTCTCAAATCAGGTCCGAGGACTGGTTTGTCACGATAGATCTGAAGGACGCATACTTCCATGTGTCCATCCTTCCACAACACAGGAAGTTCCTGAGGTTCGCCTTCGGGGGCGAGGCGTACCAGTACAGGGTTCTTCCGTTTGGCCTAGCTTTATCTCCCCGCACTTTCACGAAATGCATGGATGCAGCACTAGTGCCTCTGAGGCTTCAGGGCATTCGTATTCTCAATTACATCGACGATTGGTTGATTTTAGCTCAGACCGAGCAGATGGCGGTTCGGCATCGAGATGTCGTCCTCGCTCATATCAGAAAGTTGGGGTTGAGGCTGAACGCAAAGAAAAGTGTATTATCTCCTTCCCAGAAGACCACTTTTCTGGGTGTCGTTTGGGATTCGGTATCGATGCGGGCGCGACTCTCTCCGACCCGCATCGCTTCGATTCTCTCAGCTGTGAAACAAGTGAAGCTAGGCCAGCTACTCACTGTCAAGCAGTTTCAGAGACTGTTGGGTCTGATGGCAGCAGCGTCCAACGTTATACCTTGCGGCCTGTTGTACGTGAGACCGCTACAGTGGTGGCTCAGGACCAAGGGATTCTCCCCGAGGGGAAATCCGCTCCGCACGTTCAAAGTCACGCGGCGCTGCCTTCGTGCTCTGGTCATGTGGAGAGAAACTTGGTTCCTATCCAAAGGTCCTGTGCTGGGGGCTCTTTGTCGTCGCATAACGCTAACGACGGATGCTTCCCTCACAGGGTGGGGGGCGGTCATGAGTGGTCGCCCAGCCCAAGGTCTGTGGCAGGATCATCATCTTTCGTGGCACATAAATTGTCTAGAGATGTTGGCTGTGTTTCAGGCTCTGAAACACTTCCTAACTAACCTGAGAGGCCATCATGTGTTAGTTCAATCAGACAACACGTCGGTGGTCTCTTATATAAATCATCAGGGGGGCCTGCGGTCTCGCCGGCTTTACAAGTTGGCCCGTCAGATCCTCCTGTGGTCCCAAGGGAAGCTACTATCTCTGAGAGCAATGTATCTCCCTGGGTATTTGAATGTGGTAGCAGACTCCCTGTCGAGGCAGGGGCCGAGGCCAGGGGAATGGAGACTCCACCCCGAGGTGGTGGAGCTCCTTTGGTTGAGTTTCGGTCGCGCCGAGGTGGACCTATTCGCTTCCAAGGAGACCACTCATTGTCATCGGTGGTTCTCCATCACTCTTCCAGCCCCCCTGGGGTTGGATGCTATGGTGCAGCCGTGGCCGAGGTCACGTCTGTACGCCTTTCCCCCGATTGCTCTGTTACCAGGAGTTCTGGAGAGGGTCCGCCGGGACGGGGTCAGTCTACTACTAGTAGCCCCGTTCTGGCCGGCCCGAGTATGGTTTGCGGACCTGATTTCTCTCCTGGACGGTTCTCCTTTGGAGCTCCCGGTCAGGAGGGATCTACTCTCCCAGGCGGGGGGCACGATACTTCACCCCCGCCCAGAATTGTGGAAACTGTGGGCTTGGCCTCTGAGGGGGCCCAGCTCATAGACTCCGGTCTCTCAACCGAGGTTGTTGAGACCATTCTTAACTCCAGAGCTCCATCCACGAGGAAGCTTTATGCCTTGAAGTGGAAACTTTTCACTTCTTGGTGTGGAGAACACCTGCAGGACCCAGTTAACTGCCCAGTGGGTGCAGTGCTGGAATTCCTGCAGGAGCGCTTCTCCACAGGGTTATCCCCCTCCACACTAAAGGTGTATGTGGCGGCACTAGCTGCTTACCACGTCCCTTTCAGTGGAGTTTCTCTTGGGAGACACCCGCTTATAACTCGTTTCCTCCGTGGCACTTTGAGGCTGAGGCCAGCAGTTCGTACGAGGGTGCCGACTTGGGATCTGGCCATTGTATTAGAAGGTCTTTCCCTAGCTCCTTTTGAACCTATCGAAGAAGTTCCCGAGAAGTTTCTCACTTTTAAGACTATCTTTTTGCTTGCTATCTCTTCACTAAAAAGAATCGGAGATTTGCAGGCTCTGTCGGTTTCACCCTCGTGCCTGGAATTTGCACCTGGCATGGTTAAAGCTTTTCTGCATCCTAGACCAGGTTACGTTCCTAAGGTTCCTACTAATATTGTTAGACCTACGGTTCTGCAGGCTTTCTGTCCTCCTCCATTTATGTCATCGGACCAGGAGAAACTTAATTCACTCTGCCCTGTTAGGGCATTAGACGCTTATGTCCACAGAGCTGCCCTGTGGAGGAAATCAGAACAACTTTTTGTATGTTTCGGGCCACCCAGGAAAGGGTGTCCGGCGTCTAAACAGAGAATGAGCAAGTGGGTGGTTGAGGCTATCTCACTTGCTTATGAGTCGGCTGGCCAGCCTTCACCTTTGGTTGTCCGAGCTCACTCTACCAGGAGTATGGCTGCTTCTAAAGCTCTTTTGTCGGGGGTTTCCCTGAGTGATGTTTGTGATGCGGCTGGATGGTCTTCACCGCATACTTTTATTAAGTTCTATGACCTAGACTTAAGCTCTACCCCTGGGGCACAGGTGCTCTCGTCCTCTGTGCGCTAGTCTCACATGACGGTCATTTGGTCCTATGGCGACGTGGGTATTCGCGTTCCCGCAGCGTTTGACGCAGCTCGAAGTTCCCTTGAAAGGGAACGTCTCGGTTACGTATGTAACCCTAGTTCCCTGATAGGGAACGAGACGCTGCGTCGCTCCGCCATACTCCCGGCACTCCCGTTAGCGCTTCCTTCAAGCCTATCAGAAGCTAATGCGCTTGTGTTTTTGGGGTGCTTTATAGTTTCCTGGTCGATGACGTCACCCGCCTATGACGTTTCATCTCTCCATTGGGCTGATTCCATACGTGCTTAATGACGCACAACGCAGGGGCGTTCCCGCAGCGTTTGACGCAGCGTCTCGTTCCCTATCAGGGAACTAGGGTTACATACGTAACCGAGACGTTCTTCAGAGAGCATGAAAGAGTTTGAGTTTTTTCAAAAGTTCTTCTTACTTTAAAAAAAAGACTCACTGAGCTTCTTCAGAAAGCCTTTAAAAGTCTCTGAGATTCTTCAGAGAGCATGAAAGAGTTTGAGTTTTTTCAAAAGTTCTTCTTAGTTTAAAAAAAAGAGTCCCTGAGCTTCTTCAGAAAGCCTTTAAAAGTCTCTGAGATTCTTCAGAGAGCATGAAAGAGTTTGAGTTTTTTCAAAAGTTCTTCTTAGTTTAAAAAAAAGACTCACTGAGCTTCTTCAGAAAGCCTTTAAAAGTCTCTGAGATTCTTCAGAGAGCATGAAAGAGTTTGAGTTTTTTCAAAAGTTCTTCTTAGTTTAAAAAAAGAGTCCCTGAGCTTCTTCAGAAAGCCTTTAAAAGTCTCTGAGATTCTTCAGAGAGCATGAAAGAGTTTGAGTTTTTTCAAAAGTTCTTCTTAGTTTAAAAAAAAAGAGTCCCTGAGCTTCTTCAGAAAGCCTTTAAAAGTCTCTGAGATTCTTCAGAGAGCATGAAAGAGTTTGAGTTTTTTCAAAAGTTCTTCTTAGTTTAAAAAAAGAGTCCCTGAGCTTCTTCAGAAAGCCTTTAAAAGTCTCTGAGATTCTTCAGAGAGCATGAAAGAGTTTGAGTTTTTTCAAAAGTTCTTCTTAGTTTAAAAAAAAAGAGTCCCTGAGCTTCTTCAAAAAGCCTTTAAAAGTCTCTGAGATTCTTCAGAGAGCATGAAAGAGTTTGAGTTTTTTCAAAAGTTCTTCTTACTTTAAAAAAAAGACTCACTGAGCTTCTTCAGAAAGCCTTTAAAAGTCTCTGAGATTCTTCAGAGAGCATGAAAGAGTTTGAGTTTTTTCAAAAGTTCTTCTTAGTTTAAAAAAAAGAGTCCCTGAGCTTCTTCAGAAAGCCTTTAAAAGTCTCTGAGATTCTTCAGAGAGCATGAAAGAGTTTGAGTTTTTTCAAAAGTTCTTCTTAGTTTAAAAAAAGAGTCCCTGAGCTTCTTCAGAAAGCATTTAAAAGTCTCTGAGATTCTTCAGAGAGCATGAAAGAGTTTGAGTTTTTTCAAAAGTTCTTCTTACTTTAAAAAAAAGACTCACTGAGCTTCTTCAGAAAGCCTTTAAAAGTCTCTGAGATTCTTCAGAGAGCATGAAAGAGTTTGAGTTTTTTCAAAAGTTCTTCTTAGTTTAAAAAAAAGAGTCCCTGAGCTTCTTCAGAAAGCCTTTAAAAGTCTCTGAGATTCTTCAGAGAGCATGAAAGAGTTTGAGTTTTTTCAAAAGTTCTTCTTAGTTTAAAAAAAAGACTCACTGAGCTTCTTCAGAAAGCCTTTAAAAGTCTCTGAGATTCTTCAGAGATTATGAAAGAGTTTGAGTTTTTTCAAAAGTTCTTCTTAGTTTTCTTCATTAATGGGCTAACCTTTTAAATTGCCCAATTTTGGCAGCAGTTTTCGCTTACGGCCATACCACCTTGGTCACGCCCGATCTCGTCTGATCTCGGAAGCTAAGCAGGGTTGGGCCTGGTTAGTACTTGGATGGGAGACCGCCTGGGAATACCAGGTGCTGTACGCTTTTTTGATTTAAAAAAAAATAAAAATAAATAAAGAGTCCCTGAGCTTCTTCAGAAAGCCTTTAAAAGTCTCTGAGATTCTTCAGAGAGCATGAAAGAGTTTGAGTTTTTTCAAAAGTTCTTCTTACTTTAAAAAAAAGACTCACTGAGCTTCTTCAGAAAGCCTTTAAAAGTCTCTGAGATTCTTCAGAGAGCATGAAAGAGTTTGAGTTTTTTCAAAAGTTCTTCTTACTTTAAAAAAAAGACTCACTGAGCTTCTTCAGAAAGCCTTTAAAAGTCTCTGAGATTCTTCAGAGAGCATGAAAGAGTTTGAGTTTTTTCAAAAGTTCTTCTTAGTTTAAAAAAAGAGTCCCTGAGCTTCTTCAGAAAGCCTTTAAAAGTCTCTGAGATTCTTCAGAGAGCATGAAAGAGTTTGAGTTTTTTCAAAAGTTCTTCTTAGTTTAAAAAAAAAGAGTCCCTGAGCTTCTTCAGAAAGCCTTTAAAAGTCTCTGAGATTCTTCAGAGACCATGAAAGAGTTTGAGTTTTTTCAAAAGTTCTTCTTACTTAAAAAAAAGACTCACTGAGCTTCTTCAGAAAGCCTTTAAAAGTCTCTGAGATTCTTCAGAGAGCATGAAAGAGTTTGAGTTTTTTCAAAAGTTCTTCTTAGTTTAAAAAAAAGAGTCCCTGAGCTTCTTCAAAAAGCCTTTAAAAGTCTCTGAGATTCTTCAGAGAGCATGAAAGAGTTTGAGTTTTTTCAAAAGTTCTTCTTACTTTAAAAAAAAGACTCACTGAGCTTCTTCAGAAAGCCTTTAAAAGTCTCTGAGATTCTTCAGAGAGCATGAAAGAGTTTGAGTTTTTTCAAAAGTTCTTCTTAGTTTAAAAAAAAGAGTCCCTGAGCTTCTTCAGAAAGCCTTTAAAAGTCTCTGAGATTCTTCAGAGAGCATGAAAGAGTTTGAGTTTTTTCAAAAGTTCTTCTTAGTTTAAAAAAAGAGTCCCTGAGCTTCTTCAGAAAGCATTTAAAAGTCTCTGAGATTCTTCAGAGAGCATGAAAGAGTTTGAGTTTTTTCAAAAGTTCTTCTTACTTTAAAAAAAAGACTCACTGAGCTTCTTCAGAAAGCCTTTAAAAGTCTCTGAGATTCTTCAGAGAGCATGAAAGAGTTTGAGTTTTTTCAAAAGTTCTTCTTAGTTTAAAAAAAAGAGTCCCTGAGCTTCTTCAGAAAGCCTTTAAAAGTCTCTGAGATTCTTCAGAGAGCATGAAAGAGTTTGAGTTTTTTCAAAAGTTCTTCTTAGTTTAAAAAAAAGACTCACTGAGCTTCTTCAGAAAGCCTTTAAAAGTCTCTGAGATTCTTCAGAGAGCATGAAAGAGTTTGAGTTTTTTCAAAAGTTCTTCTTAGTTTTCTTCATTAATGGTCTAACCTTTTAAATTGCCCAATTTTGGCAGCAGTTTTCGCTTACGGCCATACCACCTTGGTCACGCCCGATCTCGTCTGATCTCGGAAGCTAAGCAGGGTCGGGCCTGGTTAGTACTTGGATGGGAGACCGCCTGGGAATACCAGGTGCTGTAAGCTTTTTTGATTTAAAAAAAAAAAAAAAAAAAAAGAGTACCTGAGCTTCTTCAAGAAGGCCTTTAAAGGTCTCTGAGATTCTTCAGAGAGAATGAAAGAGTTTGAGTTTTTTCAAAAGTTCTTCTTACTTTAAAAAAAAAGACTCACTGAGCTTCTTCAGAAAGCCTTTAAAAGTCTCTGAGATTCTTCAGAGAGCATGGAAGAGTTTGAGTTTTTTCAAAAGTTCTTCTTAGTTTAAAAAAAAGAGTCCCTGAGCTTCTTCAGAAAGCCTTTAAAAGTCTCTGAGATTCTTCAGAGAGCATGAAAGAGTTTGAGTTTTTTCAAAAGTTTTTCTTAGTTTAAAAAAAAGACTCACTGAGCTTCTTCAGAAAGCCTTTAAAAGTCTCTGAGATTCTTCAGAGAGCATGAAAGAGTTTGAGTTTTTTCAAAAGTTCTTCTTTGTTTTCTTCATTAATGGTCTAACCTTTTAAATTGCCCAATTTTGGCAGCAGTTTTCGCTTACGGCCATACCACCTTGGTCACGCCCGATCTCGTCTGATCTTGGAAGCTAAGCAGGGTCGGGCCTGGTTAGTACTTGGATGGGAGACCGCCTGGGAATACCAGGTGCTGTAAGCTTTTTTGATTTAAAAAAAAAAAAAAAAAAAATAGAGTCCCTGAGCTTCTTCAGAAAGCCTTTAAAAGTCTCTGAGATTCTTCAGAGAGCATGAAAGAGTTTGAGTTTTTTCAAAAGTTCTTCTTAGTTTAAAAAAAAGACTCACTGAGCTTCTTCAGAAAGCCTTTAAAAGTCTCTGAGATTCTTCAGAGAGCATGAAAGAGTTTGAGTTTTTTCAAAAGTTCTTCTTAGTTTTCTTCATTAATGGTCTAACCTTTTAAATTGCCCAATTTTGGCAGCAGTTTTCGCTTACGGCCATACCACCTTGGTCACGCCCGATCTCGTCTGATCTCGGAAGCTAAGCAGGGTCGGGCCTGGTTAGTACTTGGATGGGAGACCGCCTGGGAATACCAGGTGCTGTAAGCTTTTTTTATTTAAAAAAAAAAAAAAAAAAAAAGAGTACCTGAGCTTCTTCAAGAAGGCCTTTAAAGGTCTCTGAGATTCTTCAGAGAGAATGAAAGAGTTTGAGTTTTTTCAAAAGTTCTTCTTACTTTAAAAAAAAGACTCACTGAGCTTCTTCAGAAAGCCTTTAAAAGTCTCTGAGATTCTTCAGAGAGCATGGAAGAGTTTGAGTTTTTTCAAAAGTTCTTCTTAGTTTAAAAAAAAGAGTCCCTGAGCTTCTTCAGAAAGCCTTTAAAAGTCTCTGAGATTCTTCAGAGAGCATGAAAGAGTTTGAGTTTTTTCAAAAGTTTTTCTTAGTTTAAAAAAAAGACTCACTGAGCTTCTTCAGAAAGCCTTTAAAAGTCTCTGAGATTCTTCAGAGAGCATGAAAGAGTTTGAGTTTTTTCAAAAGTTCTTCTTTGTTTTCTTCATTAATGGTCTAACCTTTTAAATTGCCCAATTTTGGCAGCAGTTTTCGCTTACGGCCATACCACCTTGGTCACGCCCGATCTCGTCTGATCTTGGAAGCTAAGCAGGGTCGGGCCTGGTTAGTACTTGGATGGGAGACCGCCTGGGAATACCAGGTGCTGTAAGCTTTTTTGATTTAAAAAAAAAAAAAAAAAAATAGAGTCCCTGAGCTTCTTCAGAAAGCCTTTAAAAGTCTCTGAGATTCTTCAGAGAGCATGAAAGAGTTTGAGTTTTTTCAAAAGTTCTTCTTAGTTTAAAAAAAAGACTCACTGAGCTTCTTCAGAAAGCCTTTAAAAGTCTCTGAGATTCTTCAGAGAGCATGAAAGAGTTTGAGTTTTTTCAAAAGTTCTTCTTAGTTTTCTTCATTAATGGTCTAACCTTTTAAATTGCCCAATTTTGGCAGCAGTTTTCGCTTACGGCCATACCACCTTGAGGGCGCCCTAGAGCAACCAGGAAGTAGTGTGGCAGTAGTGGGTGAGGAAGGCTCACCAAACGTGTTTCTGTGTTTTTTCGTTTGTTTTTGTCAGAATCAGTGTTTTTTTGTTAGTTTTTTTGTTTTGTTTTTTGTTTAAGCTAAATCCTCCCAACAGCATACGCTGTTTGGGAGGAATTTTGTCTGCGTGTTTTTCTTTGATGGATGGACAAAGGTTAACGGACATTGCAATGGCTGGAGTACCACGAGGGCGAAACGACCACGGACCGGACGAACAACAAAGAGATGGACAAGAACGGGGGAAAGAAGCGAGAAAGGAGAAAGCGAAAAGGATGTACAAAAAGGAAGCGACAATAACGGTGGATTTAAGAGATGAAAAAGAGGTGAGAGCGATGGATATCATAAAAGCAGTGACGGAGAAGATCGGAGAAGGAAAGATTTTGGCAGTGAGACCTAAACAAACAAATGAATATGAAGTTACACTTGAACGGGAGGAGGATACGGGATGCTTAATGGACGGATTGGATATTAAAGGAATGACATTCGAGGTAAAGAGTCTTCACAACAGGGACTATGTTGTCTCTTTTATGCACCTGCCGGCCTACACTGAGGATGCGGACATTTTTAACAAGCTGGAACAATGGGGAGTAATCCCAGTTTCTGTGGTGAAAAGGAGGTTTTATCCGGGCACAAATATAGAGGACGGCACACGCTTTTTAAAAGTAAGGTTCCCAAGGGAGGTGGCATCACTACCATACAGCACAAGACTGGAAACAGCTGAAGGACCACAATACTTCAGAGTGATGCACAGTCATCAGGTGAAAACCTGTCGACTGTGCATGAGCCCGGACCACGTGGTGAAAGACTGTCCAGATTTTAAGTGTTTTAAATGTGACGAGAAAGGCCACTTTGCAAGGAACTGCAACGCTGTTAAGTGCCCGGATTGCCGAGAGGTTCTCACTAAATGTGAATGCTGGACGGGGCGAGAGGAGGAAGAAGAGGAGCAGGTGAGCGGGCAGGTGCTAGAAAGAGACACAGAAAAGGAGCAAGAAGAAGAAAACGGAGGAAAGGAGACGAGTGAAATTACAGAAAATAAACAAAGTGAGGAACGGATGGACGATGAGTATAAACAGGGGGAACAAACACAACAAGAGGATAAAAACTGGACACAAATGGACATGAATGTAAGCTTGGAAAGTGAAGTAGACAGAGCAGAACAAAAGGACACGGAGCAGAATGTGGAAATGGAAAAGGAAGCGGAAAATGAAGAAGATGACAATGTAGTTCCATCAAATAAAAGGAGAAGATCAATACAGATAAAACCGAACACTGAAGGAGCGAGAAAAAGAGTGACTTTAAAAGGTGAGCAACAAAGTATAGATGAAAAGGTGCTGGGAAAGGACTCGGAGGAGAATGAATGAAAAGATGGATTTTAGCAAATCTTTTTAAGAACTTTTTTTTGTGTCATGATTTTAAGAATGGTTACTTTTAATGCTAGAGGTTTAATGGACATGAGGAAATTTGAAAAAGTGAAGGAAATGTGTAAAAGAGAAGATGTGATAATGTTACAAGAGACTAACTGGAAAGACTTGCATATAAGTGAAATAAGAAAAAAATGGAATGGAGAGATTTTATACAACAACGGGGATGATAGATTTGGAAGAGGAGTTGCAGTACTAATAAGAGAAAATAGAGATATAAAATGTAAAGTAGTATATAAAGATAAAGTGGGGAAATGTATAGGTTTTGAAATGGAATATGAAGAGAACAAAATACTTGTGGTAAATGTGCATGCACCACCGGAAGAGATTAAGAAGAGGGAATATTTTAATGGTTTAAGGGAACTTTTAAGGAAATATAAGGAAATTGTTATTATGGGGGATTTTAATGTTGTTTTTAGTAAACTGGACATGGCCGAAGGAATGGTTTTTAAGACAGATACAGGAAGAAAAGAGTTAAAAGGGCTGATGGAAGAAAATGAATTGATTGATGTATGGAGGGAAAGAAATGAAAAGAGAAAAGAATTTTCAAGAGGACAAATTGTGGGGAATTTTATTTGTAAAACGAGAATTGATTTTATTTTATGTACACGGAATATGGAAAGCTATTTAGAAAAAATAAGATATGAAGAAACTAGTTTAAGTGATCACAAGCCTATTTTTATGCAAATTGATTGGGATACAGTGAAAAGAGGGCCGGGAGTATGGGTTTTAAACACAGGGATTTTAAAGAACGAAGACTATGTTTTAAGTGTACAGGAAATTATAACAAAGGAAAAAGAAAACGGAATGTATAGAGAAGACAAAAGGATTTGGTGGGAAAATGTGAAGTATTTAATCAAAAATTTTAGCATAAAATATTGTGGGATGATTCAGAGATGTAAAAAGGGTAAAGAAAGAGACATACGAGAACAACTAGAAAAGGAATTGAACATGAATGAAAAAGATATACAAAAAATAAAAGAAATAGAGGGAAAACTGAAAGAAATAGAAGAGAAGAAATATAATGGGGCACGATTAAGAAGTAAAGCAAAGTATACAGTGGAAGGAGAGAAATGTACTAAGTTTTTTTTTGATTTGGAAAGAAGAAGGGGAATTTCACAAACAATTAAAAGAATACATAGGGAAGATGGAGAGATAGTGGAAACAAATGAAGAGATACTAAAAGCAATAAAAGCATACTATGGAAAGCTATTCAAAGCAGAAGGAATAAAGGAGGAAGAAAAACTAGAATTATTGAAACAAATAAAGACCAAAGTAGGAGAGGATGACAAAAAAGAGTGTGACCTAGAGATAAGAGAAGAAGAGATAAAAAGAGCAATAAGTGAACTGAATAAAAGGAAAAGCCCAGGTATTGACGGTTTAGGGAATGAATTTTATATAACTTTTAAGGATTTTTTAACGGATATTTTAAAAGAAGTATATGAAGAGACTTTTAAGAAAGATGAAATGAATCAGAGAATGGGGATGGGATTAATTAAGTTGATATATAAAAGAAAAGGAGAAAAAGCAGATTTAAAAAATTATAGACCCATCACAATGTTGAACACAGATTTGAAAATTTTAACAAAAGTTTTAGCCAACAGATTGAAAGAGGTAATGCCAACCATAATCAAAACAAATCAAGTATATGGAGTGAAAGGGAAGGATACAACAATAAGTATAATAGATAGAATAAGGTATATGAAAGAAAAAAATAAGGATGGATATGTTATTAGTTTGGATTTTGAAAAGGCCTTCGACAGAGTAGAACATGACTATTTATTTGAGATTTTAAGTGGGTATGGGTTTGGGGAAAGTTTTATCAAATGGATTAAAATTTTATATAAAGGAGCAATAACAAGAGTAAAATGTAATGGGTTTTTAACAGAATGTTAAGACACAACAATAAGTATAATAGATAGAATAAGGTATATGAAAGAAAAAAATAAGGATGGATATGTTATTAGTTTGGATTTTGAAAAGGCCTTCGACAGAGTAGAACATGACTATTTATTTGAGATTTTAAGTGGGTATGGGTTTGGGGAAAGTTTTATCAAATGGATTAAAATTTTATATAAAGGAGCAATAACAAGAGTAAAATGTAATGGGTTTTTAACAGAATGTTTTAAATTAACTAGGTCAATAAGACAAGGATGTCCACTATCAGCACTTTTATATTCACTAGTTGCAGAACCTTTGGGATTAGCTGTTAAAAGAGATAAAGAAGTAAAAGGGATAGACATTGAAGAGAGTGGGGAAAATGAAAACATGTTTCAATACGCAGACGATACAACAATAATGGTTAAGGATATAAACAGTGTTAAAAAAGCAATGGAAGTGGTACAGACGTTTTGTAGGGGATCAGGGAGCAAGATAAATGAAGAGAAAACAGTATATATGAGATTTGGAGGGGCGAGTGTTTTAGCAAATGATTTTAAGTTTAAAGAATCAAAGGAAATAAAGATCCTAGGTGTTTTAATAGGGAAAGACGAAAAATATGTTGAAGTAGTAATGTGGGAAGAAATACTAGGAGGAATTGAAAGAAGGTTAAATTTTTGGAAATTGAGGACTTTAAGTTTAAAGGGGAAGGTTTTGATTGTAAATGTTTTAATGGTAGCAAAGTTGTGGTATGTTTTATATGTGACTTCTATGCCGATGTGGGTGGAAAAAAGGCTGAAGAAATGTTTTCTGGATTTTATATGGGATGGAAAACCTCCAAGAATTGCATACAATACTATAATAGGAGAAGTTGGAAAGGGAGGGATGGGATTGATAGATGTGGAACAAAGAAAAAATAGCTTAAGAGTTAAAGTAATAAAAAAGTATCTGGATGAGAAAATTAAAACAACGTGGAAAAAGACGATGGAATATTTTTTAAATAAATGTGGGAATTTTAATTTGGGAGATAATATTTTATGGATGAAAACTAAGAATTGGATGGTGAAAGGAATGCCAGATTTTTACAGAGAATTGATGAGTGCTTGGGGGAAATTTTTAACTATTGTTAATTTTAATCCTCAAGGTAGAGAGAGCATTTTAAACCAGCCTTTATTCTTAAACAGCGGCATTTTAAATCAGGGGAATGTGATTTTTTTAAAGAAATGGTGGGATGTTGGGATCACAAGAGTTAGAGATATTTTATATGAATTTAAAGAGGGATTTTTACCATTACAGTATATAATAGATACAATGGAAGTGGCAAAAGAGGATTTTAATGAACAAGAACTACAAAATAAGTATGAAATAATGAAAGAAGCAATACCCAAAGAGTGGATAAAAAGAATAGAAGATATGGAAGAAGAGAAACAAGGGAAAAAAGTGAATGTAAAGTTGGGAGAAAAACGATATGCTTTTAATGAATGTACTGTGAAAATGTTTTACTGTTTTTTTAGAGAGGGGGTTTTCAGAAAACCAAAAGTCAATGAGTACTGGGTACAGAAATACAAAGATCTAAAAGAAGAGGATATATGGAATAACATGAAAGGTACAATGATAGACGCAAAATTGGAGAGTTTTGAATATTTAATCAGACACAGAGCAATTTTTACTGACATTATTTTAAAAAAAATCCACATGGAACTAAGTGAAACATGTAAAGTGTGTAATGTGGAAGATGAAAGTTTTTTACACTTGTTTTTAAATTGTAGAGAATTGGAAGATTTTAACAAAAAGGGTAAAAGACTGATTGAAATGTTGAGAGGGGAATCCAATGAGAGGACTGTAGAATGGAACAGAGTGGTGATGTTTGGGATGGAAGAAAAGGGTTAAAACAAAAGTTTTATTAATCTGTGTGTGATGCTAATGAAAAGTGCAATATGGGAGAGAAGAATTGTAGCAAAAAAGGAAAAAATCGTGTTGGATGTTTGGATTGCTTTTAAAAGGAAAACTGAATTGTATATTGAAGGATTGTATGAGTATTTTAAATGTGAAAATAAGTTGGATGTTTTTTATGGTGTTTTTACCCCAAAAGTTTGTGGTGTTTTAAAGGATCTAATGTGGAAGTTGCCTGGAAGTGAAGAAGTTTTTTAAATTATGTAAATGATTTGTGATGTAGAATGGTTGTGGAAGAAAATCTGTATCTTTTAATTTCTATTTGATTTTATTGTATTTTATTGATTGAAATTTTCCAAAAAAAAAAAAAAAAAAAAAAGTCACGCCCGATCTCGTCTGATCTTGGAAGCTAAGCAGGGTCGGGCCTGGTTAGTACTTGGATGGGAGACCGCCTGGGAATACCAGGTGCTGTAAGCTTTTTTGATTTAAAAAAAAAAAAAAAAAAAAAGAGTCCCTGAGCTTCTTCAGAAAGCCTTTAAAAGTCTCTGAGATTCTTCAGAGAGCATGAAAGAGTTTGAGTTTTTTCAAAAGTTCTTCTTAGTTTAAAAAAAAGACTCACTGAGCTTCTTCAGAAAGCCTTTAAAAGTCTCTGAGATTCTTCAGAGAGCATGAAAGAGTTTGAGTTTTTTCAAAAGTTCTTCTTAGTTTTCTTCATTAATGGTCTAACCTTTTAAATTGCCCAATTTTGGCAGCAGTTTTCGCTTACGGCCATACCACCTTGGTCATGCCCGATCTCGTCTGATCTCGGAAGCTAAGCAGGGTCGGGCCTGGTTAGTACTTGGATGGGAGACCGCCTGGGAATACCAGGTGCTGTAAGCTTTTTTGATAAAAAAGAAAAAAAAAAAAAAAAAAGAGTCCCTGAGCTTCTTCAGAAAGCCTTTAAAAGTCTCTGAGATTCTTCAGAGAGCATGAAAGAGTTTGAGTTTTTTCAAAAGTTCTTCTTAGTTTAAAAAAAAGAGTCCCTGAGCTTCTTCAGAAAGCCTTTAAAAGTCTCTGAGATTCTTCAGAGAGCATGAAAGAGTTTGAGTTTTTTCAAAAGTTCTTCTTAGTTTAAAAAAAAGACTCACTGAGCTTCTTCAGAAAGCCTTTAAAAGTCTCTGAGATTCTTCAGAGAGCATGAAAGAGTTTGAGTTTTTTCAAAAGTTCTTCTTAGTTTTCTTCATTAATGGTCTAACCTTTTAAATTGCCCAATTTTGGCAGCAGTTTTCGCTTACGGCCATACCACCTTGGTCACGCCCGATCTCGTCTGATCTTGGAAGCTAAGCAGGGTCGGGCCTGGTTAGTACTTGGATGGGAGACCGCCTGGGAATACCAGGTGCTGTAAGCTTTTTTGATTTAAAAAAAAAAAAAAAATAGAGGCCCTGAGCTTCTTTAGAAAGCCTTTAAAAGTCTCTGAGATTCTTCAGAGAGCATGAAAGAGTTTGAGTTTTTTCAAAAGTTCTTCTTAGTTTAAAAAAAAGACTCACTGAGCTTCTTCAGAAAGCCTTTAAAAGTCTCTGAGATTCTTCAGAGAGCATGAAAGAGTTTGAGTTTTTTCAAAAGTTCTTCTTAGTTTTCTTCATTAATGGTCTAACCTTTTAAATTGCCCAATTTTGGCAGCAGTTTTCGCTTACGGCCATACCACCTTGGTCACGCCCGATCTCGTCTGATCTTGGAAGCTAAGCAGGGTCGGGCCTGGTTAGTACTTGGATGGGAGACCGCCTGGGAATACCAGGTGCTGTAAGCTTTTTTGATTTAAAAAAAATAATAAAAAAATATAGTCCCTGAGCTTCTTCAGAAAGCCTTTAAAAGTCTCTGAGATTCTTCAGAGAGCATGAAAGAGTTTGAGTTTTTTCAAAAGGTCTTCTTAGTTTAAAAAAAGACTCACT
>NW_027509204.1:1775000-1780000 GCF_051911475.1 Siphateles boraxobius
CCATACCACCTTGGTCACGCCCGATCTCTTCTGATCTCGGAAGCTAAGCAGGGTCGGGCCTGGTTAGTACTTGGATGGGAGACCGCCTGGGAATACCAGGTGCTGAAAGCTTTTTTGATTTAAAAAAAAAATAAAAAAACAAAGAGTCCCTGAGCTTCTTCAGAAAGCCTTTAAAAGTCTCTGAGATTCTTCAGAGAGCATGAAAGAGTTTGAGTTTTTTCAAAAGTTCTTCTTACTTTAAAAAAAAGACTCACTGAGCTTCTTCAGAAAGCCTTTAAAAGTCTCTGAGATTCTTCAGAGAGCATGAAAGAGTTTGAGTTTTTTCAAAAGTTCTTCTTAGTTTAAAAAAAAGACTCACTGAGCTTCTTCAGAAAGCCTTTAAAAGTCTCTGAGATTCTTCAGAGAGCATGAAAGAGTTTGAGTTTTTTCAAAAGTTCTTCTTAGTTTTCTTCATTAATGGTCTAACCTTTTAAATTGCCCAATTTTGGCAGCAGTTTTCGCTTACGGCCATACCACCTTGGTCATGCCCGATCTCGTCTGATCTCGGAAGCTAAGCAGGGTCGGGCCTGGTTAGTACTTGGATGGGAGACCGCCTGGGAATACCAGGTGCTGTAAGCTTTTTTGATTTAAAAAAAAAAAAAGAGTCCCTGAGCTTCTTCAGAAAGCCTTTAAAAGTCTCTGAGATTCTTCAGAGAGCATGAAAGAGTTTGAGTTTTTTCAAAAGTTCTTCTTACTTTAAAAAAAAGACTCACTGAGCTTCTTCAGAAAGCCTTTAAAAGTCTCTGAGATTCTTCAGAGAGCATGAAAGAGTTTGAGTTTTTTCAAAAGTTCTTCTTACTTCAAAAAAAAGAATCACTGAGCTTCTTCAGAAAGCCTTTAAAAGTCTCTGAGATTCTTCAGAGAGCATGAAAGAGTTTGAGTTTTTTCAAAAGTTCTTCTTACTTTAAAAAAAAGAGTCCCTGAGCTTCTTCAGAAAGCCTTTAAAAGTCTCTGAGATTCTTCAGAGAGCATGAAAGAGTTTGAGTTTTTTCAAAAGTTCTTCTTACTTTAAAAAAAAGACTCACTGAGCTTCTTCAGAAAGCCTTTAAAAGTCTCTGAGATTCTTCAGAGAGCATGAAAGAGTTTGAGTTTTTTCAAAAGTTCTTCTTACTTTAAAAAAAAGACTCACTGAGCTTCTTCAGAAAGCCTTTAAAAGTCTCTGAGATTCTTCAGAGAGCATGAAAGAGTTTGAGTTTTTTCAAAAGTTCTTCTTAGTTTAAAAAAAAGAGTCCCTGAGCTTCTTCAGAAAGCCTTTAAAAGTCTCTGAGATTCTTCAGAGAGCATGAAAGAGTTTGAGTTTTTTCAAAAGTTCTTCTTACTTTAAAAAAAAGACTCACTGAGCTTCTTCAGAAAGCCTTTAAAAGTCTCTGAGATTCTTCCGAGAGCATGAAAGAGTTTGAGTTTTTTCAAAAGTTCTTCTTAGTTTTCTTCATTAATGGTCTAACCTTTTAAATTGCCCAATTTTGGCAGCAGTTTTCGCTTACGGCCATACCACCTTGGTCACGCCCGATCTCTTCTGATCTCGGAAGCTAAGCAGGGTTGGGCCTGGTTAGTACTTGGATGGGAGACCGCCTGGGAATACCAGGTGCTGAAAGCTTTTTTGATTTAAAAAAAAAATAAAAAAACAAAGAGTCCCTGAGCTTCTTCAGAAAGCCTTTAAAAGTCTCTGAGATTCTTCAGAGAGCATGAAAGAGTTTGAGTTTTTTCAAAAGTTCTTCTTAGTTTTCTTCATTAATGGTCTAACCTTTTAAATTGCCCAATTTTGGCAGCAGTTTTCGCTTACGGCCATACCACCTTGGTCACGCCCGATCTCTTCTGATCTCGGAAGCTAAGCAGGGTCGGGCCTGGTTAGTACTTGGATGGGAGACCGCCTGGGAATACCAGGTGCTGAAAGCTTTTTTGATTTAAAAAAAAAATAAAAAAACAAAGAGTCCCTGAGCTTCTTCAGAAAGCCTTTAAAAGTCTCTGAGATTCTTCAGAGAGCATGAAAGAGTTTGAGTTTTTTCAAAAGTTCTTCTTACTTTAAAAAAAAGACTCACTGAGCTTCTTCAGAAAGCCTTTAAAAGTCTCTGAGATTCTTCAGAGAGCATGAAAGAGTTTGAGTTTTTTCAAAAGTTCTTCTTAGTTTAAAAAAAAGACTCACTGAGCTTCTTCAGAAAGCCTTTAAAAGTCTCTGAGATTCTTCAGAGAGCATGAAAGAGTTTGAGTTTTTTCAAAAGTTCTTCTTAGTTTTCTTCATTAATGGTCTAACCTTTTAAATTGCCTAATTTTGGCAGCAGTTTTCGCTTACGGCCATACCACCTTGGTCATGCCCGATCTCGTCTGATCTCGGAAGCTAAGCAGGGTCGGGCCTGGTTAGTACTTGGATGGGAGACCGCCTGGGAATACCAGGTGCTGTAAGCTTTTTTGATTTAAAAAAAAAAAAAGAGTCCCTGAGCTTCTTCAGAAAGCCTTTAAAAGTCTCTGAGATTCTTCAGAGAGCATGAAAGAGTTTGAGTTTTTTCAAAAGTTCTTCTTACTTTAAAAAAAAGACTCACTGAGCTTCTTCAGAAAGCCTTTAAAAGTCTCTGAGATTCTTCAGAGAGCATGAAAGAGTTTGAGTTTTTTCAAAAGTTCTTCTTACTTCAAAAAAAAGAATCACTGAGCTTCTTCAGAAAGCCTTTAAAAGTCTCTGAGATTCTTCAGAGAGCATGAAAGAGTTTGAGTTTTTTCAAAAGTTCTTCTTACTTTAAAAAAAAGAGTCCCTGAGCTTCTTCAGAAAGCCTTTAAAAGTCTCTGAGATTCTTCAGAGAGCATGAAAGAGTTTGAGTTTTTTCAAAAGTTCTTCTTACTTTAAAAAAAAGACTCACTGAGCTTCTTCAGAAAGCCTTTAAAAGTCTCTGAGATTCTTCAGAGAGCATGAAAGAGTTTGAGTTTTTTCAAAAGTTCTTCTTACTTTAAAAAAAAGACTCACTGAGCTTCTTCAGAAAGCCTTTAAAAGTCTCTGAGATTCTTCAGAGAGCATGAAAGAGTTTGAGTTTTTTCAAAAGTTCTTCTTAGTTTAAAAAAAAGAGTCCCTGAGCTTCTTCAGAAAGCCTTTAAAAGTCTCTGAGATTCTTCAGAGAGCATGAAAGAGTTTGAGTTTTTTCAAAAGTTCTTCTTACTTTAAAAAAAAGACTCACTGAGCTTCTTCAGAAAGCCTTTAAAAGTCTCTGAGATTCTTCCGAGAGCATGAAAGAGTTTGAGTTTTTTCAAAAGTTCTTCTTAGTTTTCTTCATTAATGGTCTAACCTTTTAAATTGCCCAATTTTGGCAGCAGTTTTCGCTTACGGCCATACCACCTTGGTCACGCCCGATCTCTTCTGATCTCGGAAGCTAAGCAGGGTCGGGCCTGGTTAGTACTTGGATGGGAGACCGCCTGGGAATACCAGGTGCTGAAAGCTTTTTTGATTTAAAAAAAAAATAAAAAAACAAAGAGTCCCTGAGCTTCTTCAGAAAGCCTTTAAAAGTCTCTGAGATTCTTCAGAGAGCATGAAAGAGTTTGAGTTTTTTCAAAAGTTCTTCTTACTTTAAAAAAAAGACTCACTGAGCTTCTTCAGAAAGCCTTTAAAAGTCTCTGAGATTCTTCAGAGAGCATGAAAGAGTTTGAGTTTTTTCAAAAGTTCTTCTTAGTTTAAAAAAAAGACTCACTGAGCTTCTTCAGAAAGCCTTTAAAAGTCTCTGAGATTCTTCAGAGAGCATGAAAGAGTTTGAGTTTTTTCAAAAGTTCTTCTTAGTTTTCTTCATTAATGGTCTAACCTTTTAAATTGCCCAATTTTGGCAGCAGTTTTCGCTTACGGCCATACCACCTTGGTCATGCCCGATCTCGTCTGATCTCGGAAGCTAAGCAGGGTCGGGCCTGGTTAGTACTTGGATGGGAGACCGCCTGGGAATACCAGGTGCTGTAAGCTTTTTTGATTTAAAAAAAAAAAAAGAGTCCCTGAGCTTCTTCAGAAAGCCTTTAAAAGTCTCTGAGATTCTTCAGAGAGCATGAAAGAGTTTGAGTTTTTTGAAAAGTTCTTCTTACTTTAAAAAAAAGACTCACTGAGCTTCTTCAGAAAGCCTTTAAAAGTCTCTGAGATTCTTCAGAGAGCATGAAAGAGTTTGAGTTTTTTCAAAAGTTCTTCTTACTTTAAAAAAAAGACTCACTGAGCTTCTTCAGAAAGCCTTTAAAAGTCTCTGAGATTCTTCAGAGAGCATGAAAGAGTTTGAGTTTTTTCAAAAGTTCTTCTTACTTTAAAAAAAAGAGTCCCTGAGCTTCTTCAGAAAGCCTTTAAAAGTCTCTGAGATTCTTCAGAGAGCATGAAAGAGTTTGAGTTTTTTCAAAAGTTCTTCTTACTTTAAAAAAAAGACTCACTGAGCTTCTTCAGAAAGCCTTTAAAAGTCTCTGAGATTCTTCAGAGAGCATGAAAGAGTTTGAGTTTTTTCAAAAGTTCTTCTTACTTTAAAAAAAAGACTCACTGAGCTTCTTCAGAAAGCCTTAAAAAGTCTCTGAGATTCTTCAGAGAGCATGAAAGAGTTTGAGTTTTTTCAAAAGTTCTTCTTAGTTTAAAAAAAAGAGTCCCTGGGCTTCTTCAGAAAGCCTTTAAAAGTCTCTGAGATTCTTCAGAGAGCATGAAAGAGTTTGAGTTTTTTCAAAAGTTCTTCTTAGTTTAAAAAAAAGAGTCCCTGAGCTTCTTCAGAAAGCCTTTAAAAGTCTCTGAGATTCTTCAGAGAGCATGAAAGAGTTTGAGTTTTTTCAAAAGTTCTTCTTAGTTTTCTTCATTAATGGTCTAACCTTTTAAATTGCCCAATTTTGGCAGCAGTTTTCGCTTACGGCCATACCACCTTGGTCACGCCCGATCTCGTCTGATCTCGGAAGCTAAGCAGGGTCGGGCCTGGTTAGTACTTGGATGGGAGACCGCCTGGGAATACCAGGTGCTGAAAGCTTTTTTGATTTAAAAA